>NC_133131.1:50950262-51250262 GCF_048418815.1 Hemitrygon akajei
CTCGCCGGGAATGTCACTTCCCTAGAATCTATTTCGACAGGAATGTCACTTCACTGGCATCTATCTCGTCGGAAAAGTCACTTTACTGGCATCCATTTGGACGGGAATGTCACTTCCCTGGCATCTATCACAATGGGAATGTCACGTCTGTGGAATCTATCTCGACGGGAATGTCACATTCCTGGCATCTATCTCAATGGGAATGTCACTTCCGTGGAATCTATCTCGACAGGAATGTCACTTCCATTGCATCTATCACATTGGGAATGTCAAGTCCTTGGAATCTATCTCGACAGGATTGTCACTTCCCTGGCATCCATCTCGACGGGAATGTCGCTTTCCTGGCATCAATCTCGACGGGAATGTCACTTTCCTTGCATCTATCACAATGGGAATGTCACTTTTCTGGCATCCATCTCGACGGGAATGTCTCTTTCCTGGCATCTAATAAAATGGGAATGTCAATTCACTGGCTTCTATCAAAACGGGACTGTCGTACACTGGCATCCAAGTCGACGGGAATGTCAATTTCCTTGCATCTATCACAACGGGAATGTCACTTCACTGGCATCCATCTCGACGGGAATGTCACTTTCCTTGCATCTATCACAATGGGAATGTCACTTCCGTGGAATCCATCTCGGCAGGAATGACACTTTCCTTGCATCTATCACAATGGGAACGTGACTTCCGTGGAATCTATCTCGACAGGAATGTCACTTCCCTGAAATCTATCACAATGGGAATGTCACTTCCCTGGAATCTTTGTCGACAGGAACGTCAGTATACTTGCATCTATCACAATGGGAATGTCTTTTGTCTGGTATCTATCCCAATGAGAATATGGCTTCACTGGCAGGCATCCAGACGGGAACGTCACTTTCCTTGCATCTATCACAACCGAATGTCACTTCCCTGGCATCTATCATAATTGGAATGTCCCTTAACTGGCATCTATCACAATGGGAATGCAACTTCACTGGCATCTATCACAATGGGAAAGTCACTTCACTGGCATCCATCTCGACGGGAATGTCACTTTCCTTGTATCTATCACAAAGGGAATGTGACTTCCATTGAATCTATCTCGCCGGGAATGTAACTTTCCTTGCATCTATAACAATGGGAATGTCGCATCACTTGCATCTATCTCGACGGGAATGTCACTTTCCTTGCATCTATCACAATGTGAATATCATTTCACTGGCATCTATCACAATGGGAATGTCACTTCACTGGCATCTATCACAATGTGAATATCACTTTGCTGGCCTCTATCACAATGGGAATGTCACTTCACTGGCATCTATCACAATGTGAATATCACTTTACTGGCCTCTATCACAATGGGAATGTCGCTTCACTGGCATCTATCACAATGGGAATGTCACTTCCGTGGAATCCACCTCGACGGGAATGTCACTTCCCTGGCATCTATCACAATGGGAATGTCACTTCCGTGGAATCTATCTCGACGGGAATGTCACATTCCTGGCATCTATCACAATGGGAATGTCACTTCCGTGGAATCCATCTCGGCAGGAATGACACTTTCCTTGCATCTATCACAATGGGAATGTCACTTCCCTGGAATCTATCTCGACAGGATTGTCACTTCCCTGGCATCTGTCACAATGGGAATGACACTTCCCTGGCATCTGTCTTGACGGGAACGTCCCTTTCCTTCCGTCTATCAGAATGGGAATGTCACTTCCCTGGCATCCATCTCGACGGGAATGTCAATTCCCTGGCATCTATCACAATGGGAATGTCAATTCACTGGCATCTATCACAATGTGATTGTCACTTCATTGGCATCCATCTCGACGGGAATGTCATTTCCCTGGCACCTATCACAATGGGAATGTCAATTCACTGGCATCTATCACAATGGGAATGTCACTTCCGTGGAATCTATATCGACGGGAATGTCACTTCCCTGGCATCTATCACAATGGGAATGTCAATACACTGGCATCTACCACAATGGGAATGTCACTTCCCTGGCATTCATCTCGACGGGAATGTCGCTTCACTGGCATCCATCTCGACGGGAACGTCACTTTCTTTGCATCTATCACAACGGGAATGTGCCTTCACTGGCATCCATGTCGACGGGAATGTCACTTTCCTTGTATCTATCACAATGGGAATGTCACTTCACTGGCATCCATCTCGACGGGAATGTCACTTTCCTTGTATCTATCACAAAGGGAATGTGACTTCCATGGAATCTATCTCGCCGGGAATGTAACTTTCCTTGCATCTATAACAATGGGAATGTCGCATCACTTGCATCTATCTCGACGGGAATGTCACTTTCCTTGCATCTATCACAATGTGAATATCATTTCACTGGCATCTATCACAATGGGAATGTCACATCACTGGCATCTATCACAATGTGAATATCACTTTGCTGGCCTCTATCACAATGGGAATGTCACTTCACTGGCATCTATCACAATGTGAATATCACTTTACTGGCCTCTATCACAATGGGAATGTCGCTTCACTGGCATCTATCTTGACGGGAATGTCACTTTCCTTGCATCTATCAGAATGGGAATGTCACTTCCGTGGAATCTATTTCGACAGGAATGTCACTTCCCTGGCAGCTATCACAATGGGAATGTCACTTCCCTAGAATCTATTTCGACAGGAATGTCACTTCACTGGCATCTATCTCGTCGGAAAAGTCACTTTACTGGCATCCATTTGGACGGGAATGTCACTTCCCTGGCATCTATCACAATGGGAATGTCACTTCCGTGGAATCTATCTCGACGGGAATGTCACATTCCTGGCATCTATCACAATGGGAATGTCACTTCCGTGGAATCCATCTCGGCAGGAATGACACTTTCCTTGCATCTATCACAATGGGAACGTGACTTCCGTGGAATCTATCTCGACAGGAATGTCACTTCCCTGAAATCTATCACAATGGGAATGTCACTTCCCTGGAATCTTTGTCGACAGGAACGTCAGTATACTTGCATCTATCACAATGGGAATGTCTCTTCTCTGGTATCTATCCCAATGAGAATATCGCTTCACTGGCAGGCATCTCGACGGGAACGTCACTTTCCTTGCATCTATCACAACCGAATGTCACTTCCCTGGCATCTATCATAATTGGAATGTCCCTTAACTGGCATCTATCACAATGGGAATGTCATTTCCCTGGCACCTATCACAATGGGAATGTCAATTCACTGGCATCTATCACAATGGGAATGTCACTTCCGTGGAATCTATATCGACGGGAATGTCACTTCCCTGGCAGCTATCACAATGGGAATGTCACTTCCCTAGAATCTATTTCGACAGGAATGTCACTTCACTGGCATCTATCTCGTCGGAAAAGTCACTTTACTGGCATCCATTTGGACGGGAATGTCACTTCCCTGGCATCTATCACAATGGGAATGTCACTTCTGTGGAATCTATCTCGACGGGAATGTCACATTCCTGGCATCTATCTCAATGGGAATGTCACTTCCGTGGAATCTATCTCGACAGGAATGTCACTTCCATTGCATCTATCACATTGGGAATGTCAAGTCCTTGGAATCTATCTCGACAGGATTGTCACTTCCCTGGCATCCATCTCGACGGGAATGTCGCTTTCCTGGCATCAATCTCGACGGGAATGTCACTTTCCTTGCATCTATCACAATGGGAATGTCACTTTTCTGGCATCCATCTCGACGGGAATGTCTCTTTCCTGGCATCTAATAAAATGGGAATGTCAATTCACTGGCTTCTATCAAAACGGGACTGTCGTACACTGGCATCCAAGTCGACGGGAATGTCAATTTCCTTGCATCTATCACAACGGGAATGTCACTTCACTGGCATCCATCTCGACGGGAATGTCACTTTCCTTGCATCTATCACAATGGGAATGTCACTTCCGTGGAATCCATCTCGGCAGGAATGACACTTTCCTTTGTTACGTATTCGGGCAACAATAATATAGATGAGTTAGGCAAGGGGTTTTATAACAAATAACACGTTTATTAAACACTGATAACAAACCCCCTTCAAATGTAAACAAACCCAAACAATGATCCGAGCTCAGCTGCTGACAGCTGGTCAGACAGTTCTTAATAGCTTTGCAGTCTCAAACAGTCTTTAAAGTAGTATTGAAAAAAAACAGTTCTCCAAAGCGAATTGCCGAATGAAAACAGTTCAAGGAACGATATGCCGACAGTTCAAAAGCTCACGGTACTTTTAAAAGGAGAGACTTTTTAAAACGATGTAAATTCTCTGCCACGTCGATGTCCTTCGATTCCCAGCGTCGAACTCCCACGTCGAATTTTATTAAATATAACAGCTTAAAGTGACTGACCTTCCTTCCACAATATTCTCAATCTCCCGCTTTTCCCAGCGGAGACTATCGTGAGAATAGTAAACGAAATCCTTCCGAATGAGGATCACACAAGGTCGAAGTCAATCCATCGAAAATCGATTTTTCTCGATCTCCATTTTCCAAACTTCTCTTCACTCTCCATCAGCAAAGAAACCGTTGGCTCTGACCTTTTAAACTTTAGGCATTATATAAAACTTCATTTTTAACTAAACTGCGTCATCACATTAAATCACACAGTGATATGAAGTCATCTTGGCAAATCCAGCCACGAACTGCCCCACCTGACAGGGTGGGTCTTCCTTTTATACCCTGTAGAAAAAACCTGTCACATGACCTCTACTGGCGGGAAAATGACATCACTCCACCATTACCTCATGTCCAGTATAACTTCAACCCCAGTCACGTGACAAGGGTACCACTGTCACGTGTCACGGGTACGTAACTCCTTGCATCTATCACAATGGGAACGTGACTTCCGTGGAATCTATCTCGACAGGAATGTCACTTCCCTGAAATCTATCACAATGGGAATGTCACTTCCCTGGAATCTTTGTCGACAGGAACGTCAGTATACTTGCATCTATCACAATGGGAATGTCTCTTCTCTGGTATCTATCCCAATGAGAATATCGCTTCACTGGCAGGCATCCAGACGGGAACGTCACTTTCCTTGCATCTATCACAATGTGAATATCATTTCACTGGCATCTATCACAATGGGAATGTCACTTCACTGGCATCTATCACAATGTGAATATCACTTTGCTGGCCTCTATCACAATGGGAATGTCACTTCACTGGCATCTATCACAATGTGAATATCACTTTACTGGCCTCTATCACAATGGGAATGTCGCTTCACTGGCATCTATCACAATGGGAATGTCACTTCCGTGGAATCCACCTCGACGGGAATGTCACTTCCCTGGCATCTATCACAATGGGAATGTCACTTCCGTGGAATCTATCTCGACGGGAATGTCACATTCCTGGCATCTATCACAATGGGAATGTCACTTCCGTGGAATCCATCTCGGCAGGAATGACACTTTCCTTGCATCTATCACAATGGGAATGTCACTTCCCTGGAATCTATCTCGACAGGATTGTCACTTCCCTGGCATCTGTCACAATGGGAATGTCACTTCCCTGGCATCTGTCTTGACGGGAACGTCCCTTTCCTTCCGTCTATCAGAATGGGAATGTCACTTCCCTGGCATCCATCTCGACGGGAATGTCAATTCCCTGGCATCTATCACAATGGGAATGTCAATTCACTGGCATCTATCACAATGTGATTGTCACTTCCCTGGCATCCATCTCGACGGGAATGTCATTTCCCTGGCACCTATCACAATGGGAATGTCAATTCACTGGCATCTATCACAATGGGAATGTCACTTCCGTGGAATCTATATCGACGGGAATGTCACTTCCCTGGCATCTATCACAATGGGAATGTCAATACACTGGCATCTACCACAATGGGAATGTCACTTCCCTGGCATTCATCTCGACGGGAATGTCGCTTCACTGGCATCCATCTCGACGGGAACGTCACTTTCTTTGCATCTATCACAACGGGAATGTGCCTTCACTGGCATCCATGTCGACGGGAATGTCACTTTCCTTGTATCTATCACAATGGGAATGTCACTTCACTGGCATCCATCTCGACGGGAATGTCACTTTCCTTGTATCTATCACAAAGGGAATGTGACTTCCATGGAATCTATCTCGCCGGGAATGTAACTTTCCTTGCATCTATAACAATGGGAATGTCGCATCACTTGCATCTATCTCGACGGGAATGTCACTTTCCTTGCATCTATCACAATGTGAATATCATTTCACTGGCATCTATCACAATGGGAATGTCACATCACTGGCATCTATCACAATGTGAATATCACTTTGCTGGCCTCTATCACAATGGGAATGTCACTTCACTGGCATCTATCACAATGTGAATATCACTTTACTGGCCTCTATCACAATGGGAATGTCGCTTCACTGGCATCTATCTTGACGGGAATGTCACTTTCCTTGCATCTATCAGAATGGGAATGTCACTTCCGTGGAATCTATTTCGACAGGAATGTCACTTCCCTGGCAGCTATCACAATGGGAATGTCACTTCCCTAGAATCTATTTCGACAGGAATGTCACTTCACTGGCATCTATCTCGTCGGAAAAGTCACTTTACTGGCATCCATTTGGACGGGAATGTCACTTCCCTGGCATCTATCACAATGGGAATGTCACTTCCGTGGAATCTATCTCGACGGGAATGTCACATTCCTGGCATCTATCACAATGGGAATGTCACTTCCGTGGAATCTATCTCGACAGGAATGTCACTTCCATTGCATCTATCACATTGGGAATGTCACGTCCTTGGAATCTATCTCGACAGGATTGTCACTTCCCTGGCATCCATCTCGACGGGAATGTCGCTTTCCTGGCATCAATCTCGACGGGAATGTCACTTTCCTTGCATCTATCACAATGGGAATGTCACTTTTCTGGCATCCATCTCGACGGGAATGTCTCTTTCCTGGCATCTAATAAAATGGGAATGTCAATTCACTGGCTTCTATCAAAACGGGACTGTCGTACACTGGCATCCAAGTCGACGGGAATGTCAATTTCCTTGCATCTATCACAACGGGAATGTCACTTCACTGGCATCCATCTCGACGGGAATGTCACTTTCCTTGCATCTATCACAATGGGAATGTCACTTCCGTGGAATCCATCTCGGCAGGAATGACACTTTCCTTGCATCTATCACAATGGGAACGTGACTTCCGTGGAATCTATCTCGACAGGAATGTCACTTCCCTGAAATCTATCACAATGGGAATGTCACTTCCCTGGAATCTTTGTCGACAGGAACGTCAGTATACTTGCATCTATCACAATGGGAATGTCTTTTGTCTGGTATCTATCCCAATGAGAATATGGCTTCACTGGCAGGCATCCAGACGGGAACGTCACTTTCCTTGCATCTATCACAACCGAATGTCACTTCCCTGGCATCTATCATAATTGGAATGTCCCTTAACTGGCATCTATCACAATGGGAATGCAACTTCACTGGCATCTATCACAATGGGAATGTCACTTCCGTGGAATCTATCTCGACAGGAATGTCACTTCCATTGCATCTATCACATTGGGAATGTCACGTCCTTGGAATCTATCTCGACAGGATTGTCACTTGCCTGGCATCGATCTCGACGGGAATGTCTCTTTCCTGGCATCTAATAAAATGGGAATGTCAATTCACTGGCTTCTATCAAAATGGGACTGTCGTGCACTGGAATCCACCTCGACGGGAATGTCTCTTCCCTGGCATCTATCACAATGGGAATGTCACTTCACTGGCATCTATCACAATGGGAATGTCACTTACGTGGAATCTATCTCGACGGGAATGTCACATTCCTGGCATCTATCACAATGGGAATGTCACTTCCGTGGAATCCATCTCGGCAGGAATGACACTTTCCTTGCATCTATCACAATGGGAACGTGACTTCCGTGGAATCTATCTCGACAGGAATGTCACTTCCCTGAAATCTATCACAATGGGAATGTCACTTCCCTGGAATCTATCTCGACAGGAATGTCACCTCCCTGCCATCTATCTCGAGGGAAATGTCACTTCCCTGGAATCTATCTCGACAGGATTGTCACTTCCCTGGCATCTGTCACAATGGGAATGTCACTTCCCTGGCATCCATCTCGACGGGAATGTCAATTCCCTGGCATCTATCACAATGGGAATGTCAATTCACTGGCATCTATCACAATGTGATTGTCGCTTCACCGGCATCCATCTCGACGGGAATGTCACTTCTTTGGCATCTATCACAATGTGAATGTCACTTCCGTGGAATCTATATCGACGGCAATGTCACTTCCCTGGCATCTATCACAATGGGAATGTCAATTCACTGGCATCTATCACAATGGGAATGTCACTTCACTAGCATCTACCACAATGGGAATGTCACTTCCCTGGCATTCATCTCGACGGGAATGTCGCTTCACTGGCATCCATCTCGACGGGAACGTCACTTTCTTTGCATCTATCACAACGGGAATGTGTCTTCACTGGCATCCATGTCGAAGGGAATGTCACTTTCCTTGTATCTATCACAAAGGGAATGTGACTTCCATGGAATCTATCTCGCCGGGAATGTCACTTTCCTTGCATCTATAACAATGGGAATGACGCATCACTTGCATCTATCTCGACGGGAATGTCACTTTCCTTGCATCTATCACAATGTGAATATCACTTCACTGGCATCTATCACAATGGGAATGTCACTTCACTGGCATCTATCTTGACGGGAATGTCACTTGCCTTGCATCTATCAGAATGGGAATGTCACTTCCCTGGAATCTATCTCGACAGGAATGTCACTTCCCTGGCATCTATCACAATGGCAATGTCAATTCACTCGCATCTATCACAATGTGAATGTGGCTTCACTGACATCCATCACGACGGGAAAGTAACTTCTCTAGCATCCATCTCGACGGGAATGTCAATTCCCTGAAATCTATCACAATGGGAATGTCACTTCCCTGGAATCTTTGTCGACAGGAACGTCAGTATACTTGCATCTATCACAATGGGAATGTCTCTTCTCTGGTATCTATCCCAATGAGAATATCGCTTCACTGGCAGGCATCTCGACGGGAACGTCACTTTCCTTGCATCTATCACAACCGAATGTCACTTCCCTGGCATCTATCATAATTGGAATGTCCCTTAACTGGCATCTATCACAATGGGAATGTCATTTCCCTGGCACCTATCACAATGGGAATGTCAATTCACTGGCATCTATCACAATGGGAATGTCACTTCCGTGGAATCTATATCGACGGGAATGTCACTTCCCTGGCAGCTATCACAATGGGAATGTCACTTCCCTAGAATCTATTTCGACAGGAATGTCACTTCACTGGCATCTATCTCGTCGGAAAAGTCACTTTACTGGCATCCATTTGGACGGGAATGTCACTTCCCTGGCATCTATCACAATGGGAATGTCACTTCTGTGGAATCTATCTCGACGGGAATGTCACATTCCTGGCATCTATCTCAATGGGAATGTCACTTCCGTGGAATCTATCTCGACAGGAATGTCACTTCCATTGCATCTATCACATTGGGAATGTCAAGTCCTTGGAATCTATCTCGACAGGATTGTCACTTCCCTGGCATCCATCTCGACGGGAATGTCGCTTTCCTGGCATCAATCTCGACGGGAATGTCACTTTCCTTGCATCTATCACAATGGGAATGTCACTTTTCTGGCATCCATCTCGACGGGAATGTCTCTTTCCTGGCATCTAATAAAATGGGAATGTCAATTCACTGGCTTCTATCAAAACGGGACTGTCGTACACTGGCATCCAAGTCGACGGGAATGTCAATTTCCTTGCATCTATCACAACGGGAATGTCACTTCACTGGCATCCATCTCGACGGGAATGTCACTTTCCTTGCATCTATCACAATGGGAATGTCACTTCCGTGGAATCCATCTCGGCAGGAATGACACTTTCCTTTGTTACGTATTCGGGCAACAATAATATAGATGAGTTAGGCAAGGGGTTTTATAACAAATAACACGTTTATTAAACACTGATAACAAACCCCCTTCAAATGTAAACAAACCCAAACAATGATCCGAGCTCAGCTGCTGACAGCTGGTCAGACAGTTCTTAATAGCTTTGCAGTCTCAAACAGTCTTTAAAGTAGTATTGAAAAAAAACAGTTCTCCAAAGCGAATTGCCGAATGAAAACAGTTCAAGGAACGATATGCCGACAGTTCAAAAGCTCACGGTACTTTTAAAAGGAGAGACTTTTTAAAACGATGTAAATTCTCTGCCACGTCGATGTCCTTCGATTCCCAGCGTCGAACTCCCACGTCGAATTTTATTAAATATAACAGCTTAAAGTGACTGACCTTCCTTCCACAATATTCTCAATCTCCCGCTTTTCCCAGCGGAGACTATCGTGAGAATAGTAAACGAAATCCTTCCGAATGAGGATCACACAAGGTCGAAGTCAATCCATCGAAAATCGATTTTTCTCGATCTCCATTTTCCAAACTTCTCTTCACTGTCCATCAGCAAAGAAACCGTTGGCTCTGACCTTTTAAACTTTAGGCATTATATAAAACTTCATTTTTAACTAAACTGCGTCATCACATTAAATCACACAGTGATATGAAGTCATCTTGGCAAATCCAGCCACGAACTGCCCCACCTGACAGGGTGGGTCTTCCTTTTATACCCTGTAGAAAAAACCTGTCACATGACCTCTACTGGCGGGAAAATGACATCACTCCACCATTACCTCATGTCCAGTATAACTTCAACCCCAGTCACGTGACAAGGGTACCACTGTCACGTGTCACGGGTACGTAACACCTCCCTCCAAAAAAAACATTTTTGGTCTGACAAGAACAAAAATTTTAACAATTTCTTACAAAAAAAAACAAATGTATAAATTATATAACATACACAATATACAATACAGTAGGAGTGTTACAATAAAAAAAAACACTCCAAAAAAAAACATTGTACATTCAATATCGAGATAGACAATCAGCAACCACATTATCTTTACCTTTAATATGAGTTATCACAATATTGTACTCTTGTAACATCAAACTCCAATTTAACAATCTTCTGTTTTTGTTTTTCATCTTACTCAGAAAAACTAACGGATTATGATCAGTGTAAACAATAAGTGGTTTTTGAGTTGTACCAACATATACCTCAAAATATTCCAAAGCTAAAACAAGAGATAACAATTCTTTCTCTATTGTTGAATAGTTTCTTTGATGCTTATTAAATTTCTTAGAAAAGTAAGCTACTGGATGATCAACCTCATCACCCTCATTCCTTTGCATCAATACTGCTCCCGCAGCTTCATCACTAGCATCCACAGCTAATGAAAAAGGTTTTTCAAAGTCAGGTGCCTTAAGCACAGGTTGTTCACATATCATTGTTTTCAATTTTTCAAATGCTTTCTGACAAAACACTGTCCATACAAACTTTACATTCTTCTGCAGAAGATTAGTTAATGGAAGGGCAACATTAGCAAAATTCTTACAAAATTTTCGATAATATCCTACCATTCCCAAAAATCTTCTGAGAGTTTTTTTCCCCGTTGGAGTGGGAATTTCCAAAATTGCCTGAACTTTTGCCTGAACAGGAGCTACCTTACCTTGACCTACAACATAACCAAGGTAAGTCACAGTAGCATGTCCAAATTCACTCTTGGCTAAATTAATAGTCAAGTTAGCTTTTGAAAGCTTTTCAAACAATTTCTCCACCGCAATAATGTGTGCTTCCCAAGTATCATTTCCTGTCACTAAATCATCAATATAAGCATCAGTATCTTTCAAACCCTGAATCACAGAATTAATCATCCTCTGAAAAGTACCTGGGGCATTCTTCATCCCAAATGGAAGAACATTATACTCATATAACCCAGATGGAGTTACAAATGCAGAAATCTCTCTACCTCTGTCCGTTAATGGAACACACCAATACCCTTTCAATAAATCAATCTTTGTAAGGAACTTTGCTTTTCCAACCTTATCTACACAATCATCTACTCTAGGAATTGGATATGCATCTGTCTTCGTTACAGCATTCACCTTCCTATAGTCCGTACAAAACCTAATACTACCATCAGGTTTTGGCACCATTACACATGGCGAACTCCAATTCGAGTTAGAATGTCTAATAATATCATTCTCTAACATGTATTCAATTTCTTTCTCAGCAAGTTCACATTTTTCCATGTTCATCCTATATGGATGTTGTTTAATAGGTTTGGCATCTCCAACATCTACATCATGTGAAGCTATAGTAGTCCTTCTCGGAACATCTGGAAACAAATCCTTATACTTAAAAATCAATTCCTTCATCTGTTGTTTCTGCTCTAGCTGTAAATGTGCTAATTTCTCATCCATATTTTCCAAAATAGTCGAATTAGGTAACCTAACAGAAACAATGTTAGATTTAGAATGAAAGTCAGATGAATCATCTATCATGTCCCCAGTTAAATCCAACTCATTCTCACTAACCACAACAGTCACAGTATCAGATTGTTTCTCAAAATATGGTTTAATCATATTTATGTGGCAAAGTTGTGTTGACCTTCTACGATCTGGAGTTTTTATTACATAATCCACATCATTAACTCTAGACACAATTTCATAAGGTCCATGAAATCTAGCTTGTAAAGGATTGTCTGCACTGGGAAAAGAACCAACACCTTATCTCCAGGCTTAAACATCCTCATCCTAGCTTCCTTATCATACCAAGTCTTCATTTTCTCCTGAGCCAACTTTAAATTTTCCTTGGCTAAGCTACAAGCTTTATGTAACCTGTCCTTAAATTTCAAAACATAGTCCAACAAATTAGTATGCACTTCCTTACTAATCCACTGTTCCTTCAATAAAGCTAAAGGTCCTCTAACTCTATGTCCAAACACAAGTTCAAATGGACTAAACCCTAAAGATTCCTGTACCGATTCCCTTACTGCAAATAAAAGTAAGTTTATACTCTCATCCCAGTCACTTTCATTCTCCACACAATATGTCCTAATCATATTCTTGAGAGTAGAATGAAACCTCTCCAAGGCACCTTGCGATTCTGGATGGTATGCAGACGAAGTAATTTGCTTAGCTCCCAATTTATAAACTATCTGTTGAAACAATCCAGACATAAAATTACTACCTTGATCAGTTTGTATTTCCTTAGGCAATCCAAAATAAGTAAAGAATTTTATAAGAGCCTTCGTCACAGTTTTAGCTTTTATATTCCTAAGTGGTACTGCCTCTGGAAACCTAGACGAAGTACACATGATAGTCAACAAATACTGATAACCAGTTTTTGTCTTTGGTAATGGACCAACACAATCTACAATAACTTTAGAAAACGGTTCACCAAATGCTGGAATAGGTTGTAATGGAGCTACTGGTGTAACCTGATTTGGTTTACCCACAATTTGACAAGTATGGCACGTCTTACAAAACATCGCCACATCTTTTCTTAAACCAGGCCAGTAAAAATGTTTTAAAATCTTGTCCACAGTTTTCCTTACCCCTTGATGTCCACCTAAAGGCACACTATGAGCTAAAGTCAAAATCTCATTCCGATAAACTTTAGGAACAACTACCTGATAAACAACATTCCATTCCTCACTTGCAGGAATTGTAGGCGACCTCCACTTCCTCATCAACACTCCTTTTTCCAAGTAATATCCTACTGACACCTTCTCAATTTCACTACCTAGTAAAGCTTGTTCCCTTAATTTTACAATCTCAGGATCTCTATTCTGCTCTGCTATCATCTCCTTCCGAGACAGAGATAAATCTTCATAGTCAGACTTACTCCCAGAATCTTGTTCAAACAACGAAGGTAAGAAAGTCTCCGACACATCCTCAAAACTCAAATCCTGAGTTGAACAGTCATGAGTAACAACCTCATTCTGCACATCAATTTTTTTAGCCATAGCTCTAGTCACAACACAAGAAAAATCTGTGTTAGAATTCACCTCTGGTTCCTCTGATTCCATTGTCAAATGCACTTCAGGAAAAACTTGTCCACCTGCCAAGTCATTACCTAACAATAAAGAAATACCCTTCACAGGTAAGCTATGCTGTAATCCTACCTTAACAAATCCTGTAACTAACCCTGACTTTAAATTTACTTCATGTAAATGTACAGGCATAAAATCACTTCCAACACCTCTTATGTAATTCACCTCACCAGTATCACTCTCTTCATTAAACTTCAACACACTATCTAACATCAGTGATTGAGAAGCTCCAGTATCCCTAAGAATTTTTATTGGCACCAGAGTAGATCCTTCTTTCAAGGATACAAACCCTTCAGTTATAAAATGATCATATCCCTTTCTAACTTTGTCAGACTCTAACAAATCCTCATTTGTGTTTACCAAACCCTGTAACTTTACAGGTGCTTTAGTATGTTGCACACAAGCATCTGGAACTGCTTCCTTCTCTTTCTTTTTCAATTTGAAACAGTTAGCTATTACATGGCCAGGCTTCTTACAATAGTTACAAATAAGACCAAACTGTCTTTCCTTCACAGGTTTTCCTTCCTCCTTACCTCTCTCATTAACCTCTGATTTAATTTCTGATTTACCTGGAGTCTCCATATTATTTTTCCTCTTAAAAATTCTACCCTGAGGAAATTTATTCTTATGGATTAAAACATACTCATCAGCTAATCTAGCACAGTCCTGCAATTTATCAGTATCCCTCTCATTTAAGTAGGTCCTTACTTCAACAGGAATGCTTCTTTTAAATTCCTCCATCAAAATCAGCTCTCTCAATGTCTCATAGTCCCCATTTACATTTTTAGAAGAAACCCATCTCTCAAAACACATAGCTTTATCATAGGCAAATTCCACATAAGTCTTTTCCACAGACTTTTTCAAACTCCTGAATCTTTCCCTATACGCTTCTGGGACCAACTCATACGATTTGAGAATATTTTCTTTCACAATATCATAATCTAATGCTTGCGCAGCAGTTAAAGCTGTGTAAACGTGTCTTGCCTTGCCTTTAATCACACTCTGTAATAACACTGACCATTTATCTTTCGGCCACTCTGACATCCGAGCAATAGTTTCAAAATGTTGAAAATATCTCTCCACTTCTGTTTCACTAAATGGAGGGACCAATTTAATTTCTTGGCTAGCAACAAACGGTTTTCTAGAATCAGAAGACTGATTCTCAGACCTTAAATTCACCATTGCATATTCAAATTCTCTTTTCTTCTGCTCAGATTCCAATTTACACCTCTCTAACTCTGCTTTACTTTGTTCCAACCTCATTTGTTCAATTTGCAACTGCATCTCCAGATTACTTATTGGAAACGATTCTAAAATCGATTCTTCAAAATGACCCGAAGCCACAAAATGTGATGCGATCTTTCTCTGTATAACAGCTTTTGATGTAGTTGGCAAAACCCCTTTAAGATGCAAACGATTAGCAAGTTCAGAGACTTCAGTTTTTTTCGCCTTCGCTAACAAGTCCGCGTCTGGCGAATCCAGAAACTCATCAATATTCATCGTTGCCGAATACCACTCACAAGCCAATCAAACAAAAAAAAATCGAGCAATCCCCGTTACCAAAACACCGACTCAAAATTCAAAAAGCTTTTTAAACTCAAATAATTCAATTCCGGACGTAGCCCCCATAATTATGTTACGTATTCGGGCAACAATAATATAGATGAGTTAGGCAAGGGGTTTTATAACAAATAACACGTTTATTAAACACTGATAACAAACCCCCTTCAAATGTAAACAAACCCAAACAATGATCCGAGCTCAGCTGCTGACAGCTGGTCAGACAGTTCTTAATAGCTTTGCAGTCTCAAACAGTCTTTAAAGTAGTATTGAAAAAAAACAGTTCTCCAAAGCGAATTGCCGAATGAAAACAGTTCAAGGAACGATATGCCGACAGTTCAAAAGCTCACGGTACTTTTAAAAGGAGAGACTTTTTAAAACGATGTAAATTCTCTGCCACGTCGATGTCCTTCGATTCCCAGCGTCGAACTCCCACGTCGAATTTTATTAAATATAACAGCTTAAAGTGACTGACCTTCCTTCCACAATATTCTCAATCTCCCGCTTTTCCCAGCGGAGACTATCGTGAGAATAGTAAACGAAATCCTTCCGAATGAGGATCACACAAGGTCGAAGTCAATCCATCGAAAATCGATTTTTCTCGATCTCCATTTTCCAAACTTCTCTTCACTGTCCATCAGCAAAGAAACCGTTGGCTCTGACCTTTTAAACTTTAGGCATTATATAAAACTTCATTTTTAACTAAACTGCGTCATCACATTAAATCACACAGTGATATGAAGTCATCTTGGCAAATCCAGCCACGAACTGCCCCACCTGACAGGGTGGGTCTTCCTTTTATACCCTGTAGAAAAAACCTGTCACATGACCTCTACTGGCGGGAAAATGACATCACTCCACCATTACCTCATGTCCAGTATAACTTCAACCCCAGTCACGTGACAAGGGTACCACTGTCACGTGTCACGGGTACGTAACACCTTGCATCTATCACAATGGGAACGTGACTTCCGTGGAATCTATCTCGACAGGAATGTCACTTCCCTGAAATCTATCACAATGGGAATGTCACTTCCCTGGAATCTTTGTCGACAGGAACGTCAGTATACTTGCATCTATCACAATGGGAATGTCTCTTCTCTGGTATCTATCCCAATGAGAATATCGCTTCACTGGCAGGCATCCAGACGGGAACGTCACTTTCCTTGCATCTATCACAATGGGAATGTCACTTCACTGGCATCTATCACAATGGGAAAGTCACTTCACTGGCATCCATCTCGACGGGAATGTCACTTTCCTTGTATCTATCACAAAGGGAATGTGACCCATTGAATCTATCTCGCCGGGAATGTAACTTTCCTTGCATCTATAACAATGGGAATGTCGCATCACTTGCATCTATCTCGACGGGAATGTCACTTTCCTTGCATCTATCACAATGTGAATATCATTTCACTGGCATCTATCACAATGGGAATGTCACTTCACTGGCATCTATCACAATGTGAATATCACTTTGCTGGCCTCTATCACAATGGGAATGTCACTTCACTGGCATCTATCACAATGTGAATATCACTTTACTGGCCTCTATCACAATGGGAATGTCACTTCCATGGAATCTATCTCGACAGGATTGTCACTTCCCTGGCATCTGTCACAATGGGAATGTCACTTCCCTGGCATCTATCACAATGGGAATGTCACTTCCGTGGAATCTATCTCGACGGGAATGTCACATTCCTGGCATCTATCACAATGGGAATGTCACTTCCGTGGAATCCATCTCGGCAGGAATGACACTTTCCTTGCATCTATCACAATGGGAATGTCACTTCCCTGGAATCTATCTCGACAGGATTGTCACTTCCCTGGCATCTGTCACAATGGGAATGTCACTTCCCTGGCATCTGTCTTGACGGGAACGTCCCTTTCCTTCCGTCTATCACAATGGGAATGTCACTTCCCTGGCATCCATCTCGACGGGAATGTCAATTCCCTGGCATCTATCACAATGGGAATGTCAATTCACTGGCATCTATCACAATGTGATTGTCACTTCCCTGGCATCCATCTCGACGGGAATGTCATTTCCCTGGCACCTATCACAATGGGAATGTCAATTCACTGGCATCTATCACAATGGGAATGTCACTTCCGTGGAATCTATATCGACGGGAATGTCACTTCCCTGGCATCTATCACAATGGGAATGTCAATACACTGGCATCTACCACAATGGGAATGTCACTTCCCTGGCATTCATCTCGACGGGAATGTCGCTTCACTGGCATCCATCTCGACGGGAACGTCACTTTCTTTGCATCTATCACAACGGGAATGTGCCTTCACTGGCATCCATGTCGACGGGAATGTCACTTTCCTTGTATCTATCACAATGGGAATGTCACTTCACTGGCATCCATCTCGACGGGAATGTCACTTTCCTTGTATCTATCACAAAGGGAATGTGACTTCCATGGAATCTATCTCGCCGGGAATGTAACTTTCCTTGCATCTATAACAATGGGAATGTCGCATCACTTGCATCTATCTCGACGGGAATGTCACTTTCCTTGCATCTATCACAATGTGAATATCATTTCACTGGCATCTATCACAATGGGAATGTCACATCACTGGCATCTATCACAATGTGAATATCACTTTGCTGGCCTCTATCACAATGGGAATGTCACTTCACTGGCATCTATCTTGACGGGAATGTCACTTTCCTTGCATCTATCAGAATGGGAATGTCACTTCCGTGGAATCTATTTCGACAGGAATGTCACTTCCCTGGCAGCTATCACAATGGGAATGTCACTTCCCTAGAATCTATTTCGACAGGAATGTCACTTCACTGGCATCTATCTCGTCGGAAAAGTCACTTTACTGGCATCCATTTGGACGGGAATGTCACTTCCCTGGCATCTATCACAATGGGAATGTCACTTCCGTGGAATCTATCTCGACGGGAATGTCACATTCCTGGCATCTATCACAATGGGAATGTCACTTCCGTGGAATCTATCTCGACAGGAATGTCACTTCCATTGCATCTATCACATTGGGAATGTCACGTCCTTGGAATCTATCTCGACAGGATTGTCACTTCCCTGGCATCCATCTCGACGGGAATGTCGCTTTCCTGGCATCAATCTCGACGGGAATGTCACTTTCCTTGCATCTATCACAATGGGAATGTCACTTTTCTGGCATCCATCTCGACGGGAATGTCTCTTTCCTGGCATCTAATAAAATGGGAATGTCAATTCACTGGCTTCTATCAAAACGGGACTGTCGTACACTGGCATCCAAGTCGACGGGAATGTCAATTTCCTTGCATCTATCACAACGGGAATGTCACTTCACTGGCATCCATCTCGACGGGAATGTCACTTTCCTTGCATCTATCACAATGGGAATGTCACTTCCGTGGAATCCATCTCGGCAGGAATGACACTTTCCTTGCATCTATCACAATGGGAACGTGACTTCCGTGGAATCTATCTCGACAGGAATGTCACTTCCCTGAAATCTATCACAATGGGAATGTCACTTCCCTGGAATCTTTGTCGACAGGAACGTCAGTATACTTGCATCTATGACAATGGGAATGTCTCTTCTCTGGTATCTATCCCAATGAGAATATCGCTTCACTGGCAGGCATCTCGACGGGAACGTCACTTTCCTTGCATCTATCACAACCGAATGTCACTTCCCTGGCATCTATCATAATTGGAATGTCCCTTAACTGGCATCTATCACAATGGGAATGTCGCTTCACAGGCATCCATCTCGACGGGAATGTCACTTTCCTTGTATCTATCACAAAGGGAATGTGACTTCCATTGAATCTATCTCACCGGGAATGTAACTTTCCTTGCATCTATAACAATGTGAATGTCGCATCACTTGCATCTATCTCGACGGGAATGTCACTTTCCTTGCATCTAACACAATGTGAATATCATTTCACTGGCATCTATCACAATGGGAATGTCACTTCACTGGCATCTATCACAATGTGAATATCACTTTGCTGGCCTCTATCACAATGGGAATGTGACTTCACTGGCATCTATCACAATGTGAATATCACTTTACTGGCCTCTATCACAATGGGAATGTCGCTTCACTGGCATCTATCACAATGGGAATGTCACTTCCGTGGAATCCACCTCGACGGGAATGTCGCTTCCCTGGCATCTATCACAATGGGAATGTCACTTCCGTGGAATCTATCTCGACGGGAATGTCACATTCCTGGCATCTATCACAATGGGAATGTCACTTCCGTGGAATCCATCTCGGCAGGAATGACACTTTCCTTGCATCTATCACAATGGGAATGTCACTTCCCTGGAATCTATCTCGACAGGATTGTCACTTCCCTGGCATCTGTCACAATGGGAATGTCACTTCCCTGGCATCTGTCTTGACGGGAACGTCCCTTTCCTTCCGTCTATCACAATGGGAATGTCACTTCCCTGGCATCCATCTCGACGGGAATGTCAATTCCCTGGCATCTATCACAATGGGAATGTCAATTCACTGGCATCTATCACAATGTGATTGTCACTTCCCTGGCATCCATCTCGACGGGAATGTCATTTCCCTGGCACCTATCACAATGGGAATGTCAATTCACTGGCATCTATCACAATGGGAATGTCACTTCCGTGGAATCTATATCGACGGGAATGTCACTTCCCTGGCATCTATCACAATGGGAATGTCAATACACTGGCATCTACCACAATGGGAATGTCACTTCCCTGGCATTCATCTCGACGGGAATGTCGCTTCACTGGCATCCATCTCGACGGGAACGTCACTTTCTTTGCATCTATCACAACGGGAATGTGCCTTCACTGGCATCCATGTCGAAGGGAATGTCACTTTCCTTGTATCTATTACAATGGGAATGTCACTTCACTGGCATCCATCTCGACGGGAATGTCACTTTCCTTGTATCTATCACAAAGGGAATGTGACTTCCATGGAATCTATCTCGCCGGGAATGTAACTTTCCTTGCATCTATAACAATGTGAATATCACTTCACTGGCATCTATCACAATGGGAATGTCGCAACACTTGCATCTATCTCGACGGGAATGTCACTTTCCTTGCATCTATCACAATGTGAATATCATTTCACTGGCATCTATCACAATAGAATGTCACTTCACTGGCATCTATCACAATGTGAATATCACTTTACCGGCCTCTATCACAATGGGAATGTCACTTCACTGGCATCTATCACAATGTGAATATCAGCTTACTGGCCTCTATCACAATGGGAATGTCGCTTCACTGGCATCTATCTTGACGGGAATGTCACTTTCCTGGCATCTATCACAATGGGAATGTCACTTCCGTGGAATCTATCTCGACAGGAATTTCACTTCCATTGCATCTATCACATTGGGAATGTCACGTCCTTGGAATCTATGTCGACAGGATTGTCACTTCCCTGGCATCCATCTCGACGGGAATGTCGCTTTCCTGGCATCAATCTCGACGGAAATGTCAATTTCCTTGCACCTATCACAACGGGAATGTAACTTCACTGGCATCCATCTCGAAGGGAATGTCACTTTCCTTGAATCTATCACAAAGGGAATGTGACTTCCATGGAATCTATCTCGCAGGGAATGTCACTTCCCTGCCATCTATCACAATGGGAATGTCACTTCCCTAGAATCCATTTCGACAGGAATGTCACTTCACTGGCATCTATCTCGTTGGAAAAGTCACTTTATGGCATCCATTTGGACGGGAATGTCACTTCCCTGGCATCTATCACAATGGGAATGTCACTTCCGTGGAATCTATCTCGACGGGAATGTCACTTCCCTGGCATCAATCACATTGGGGATATCACCTCCGTGGAATCTATTTCGACAGGAATGTCACTTCCCTGGCATCTATCACAATGGGAATGTCACTTCCCTAGAATCTATTTCGACAGGAATGTCACTTCACTGGCATCTATCTCGTCGGAAAAGTCACTTTACTGGCATCCATTTGGACGGGAATGTCACTTCCCTGGCATCTATCACAATGGGAATGTCACTTCCGTGGAATCTATCTCGACGGGAATGTCACATTCCTGGCATCTATCACAATGGGAATGTCACTTCCGTGGAATCTATCTCGACAGGAATGTCACTTCCATTGCATCTATCACATTGGGAATGTCACGTCCTTGGAATCTATCTCGACAGGATTGTCACTTCCCTGGCATCCATCTCGACGGGAATGTCGCTTTCCTGGCATCAATCTCGACGGGAATGTCACTTTCCTTGCATCTATCACAATGGGAATCTCACTTTTCTGGCATCCATCTCGACGGGAATGTCTCTTTCCTGGCATCTAATAAAATGGGAATGTCAATTCACTGGCTTCTATCAAAATGGGACTGTCGTACACTGGCATCCAAATCGACGGGAATGTCAATTTCCTTGCATCTATCACAACGGGAATGTCACTTCACTGGCATCCATCTCGACGGGAATGTCACTTTCCTTGAATCTATCACAAAGGGAATGTGACTTCCATGGAATCTATCTCGCCGGGAATGTCACTTCCCTGCCATCTATCACAATGGAAATGTCACTTCCCTAGAATCTATTTCGACAGGAATGTCACTTCACTGGCATCTATCTCGTCGGAAAAGTCACTTCACTGGCATCCATCTCGCCGGGAATGTCACTTTCCTTGCATCTATAACAATGGGAATGTCGCTTCACTGGCATCTATCACAATGGGAATGTCTCTTCCGTGGAATCCACCTCGACGGGAATGTCACTTCCCTGGCATCTATCACAATCGGAATGTCACTTCCGTGGAATCTATCTCGACGGGAATGTCACATTCCTGGCATCTATCACAATGGGAATGTCACTTCCGTGGAATCCATCTCGGCAGGAATGACACTTTCCTTGCATCTATCACAATGGGAATGTCACTTCCCTGGAATCTATCTCGACAGGATTGTCACTTCCCTGGCATCTGTCACAATGGGAATGTCACTTCCCTGGCATCTGTCTTGACGGGAACGTCCCTTTCCTTCCGTCTATCACAATGGGAATGTCACTTCCCTGGCATCCATCTCGACGGGAATGTCAATTCCCTGGCATCTATCACAATGGGAATGTCAATTCACTGGCATCTATCACAATGGGATTGTCACTTCCCTGGCATCCATCTCGACGGGAATGTCATTTCCCTGGCACCTATCACAATGGGAATGTCAATTCACTGGCATCTATCACAATGGGAATGTCACTTCCGTGGAATCTATATCGACGGGAATGTCTCTTCCCTGGCATCTATCACAATGGGAATGTCAATACACTGGCATCTACCACAATGGGAATGTCACTTCCCTGGCATTCATCTCGACGGGAATGTCGCTTCACTGGCATCCATCTCGACGGGAACGTCACTTTCTTTGCATCTATCACAACGGGAATGTGCCTTCACTGGCATCCATGTCGAAGGGAATGTCACTTTCCTTGTATCTATCACAATGGGAATGTCACTTCACTGGCATCCATCTCGACGGGAATGTCACTTTCCTTGTATCTATCACAAAGGGAATGTGACTTCCATGGAATCTATCTCGACGGGAATGTCACTTTCCTTGCATCTATAACAATGTGAATATCACTTCACTGGCAACTATCACAATGGGAATATCGCAACACTTGCATCTATCTCGACGGGAATGTCACTTTCCTTGCATCTATCACAATGTGAATATCACTTTACTGGCCTCTATCACAATGGGAATGTCGCTTCACTGGCATCTATCTTGACGGGAATGTCACTTTCCTTGCATGTATCAGAATGGGAATGTCACTTCCGTGGAATCTATCTCGACAGGAATGTCACTTCCCTGGCATCTATCACAATGGGAATGTCACGTCCTTGGAATCTATCTCGACAGGATTGTCACTTCCCTGGCATCCATCTCGACGGGAATGTCGCTTTCCTGTCACCAATCTCGACGGGAATGTCACTTTCCTTGCATCTATCACAATGGGAATGTCACTTCCCTAGAATCTATTTCGACAGGAATATCACTTCACTGGCATCTATCTCGTCGGAAAAGTCACTTTACTGGCATCCTTTTGGACGGGAATGTCACTTTCCTTGTATCTATCACAATGGGAATGTCACTTCACTGGCATCCATCTCGACGGGAATGTCACTTTCCTTGTATCTATCACAAAGGGAATGTGACTTCCATGGAATCTATCTCGCCGCGAACGTCACTTTCCTTGCATCTATAACAATGTGAATATCACTTCACTGGCCTCTATCACAATGGGAATGTCGCTTCACTGGCATCTATCTTGACGGGAATGTCACTTTCATTGCATCTATCAGAATGGGAATGTCACTTCCGTGGAATCTATTTCGACAGGAATGTCACCTCCCTGGAATCTATCACAATGGGAATGTCACTTCCCTAAAATCTATTTCGACAGGAATATCACTTCACTGGCATCTATCCCGTCGGAAAAGTCACTTTACTGGCATCCTTTTGGACGGGAATGTCACTTCCCTGGCATCTATCACAATGGGAATGTCACTTCCGTGGAATCTATCTCGACGGGAATGTCACATTCCTGGCATCTATCACAATGGGAATGTCACTTCCGTGGAATCTATCTCGACAGGAATGTCACTTCCATTGCATCTATCACATTGGGAATGTCACGACCTTGGAATCTATCTCGACAGGATTGTCACTTCCCTGGCATCCATTTCGACGGGAATGTAACTTTCCTTGCATCTATCACAATGGGAATGTCAGTTTTCTGGCATCTAATAAAATGGGATTTGCAATTCACAGGCTTCTATCAAAATGGGACTGTCGTGCCCTGGCATCCAAGTCGACGGGAATGTCAATATCCTTGCATCTATCACAACGGGAATATCACTTCACTGGCATCCATGTCGACGGGAATGTCAATTTCCTTGCATCTATCACAACCGAATGTCACTTCACTGGCATCTATCACAATGGGAATGTCACTTCACTGGCATCTATCACAATGGGAATGTCACTTCACTGGCATCCATCTCGACGGGAACGTCACTTTCCTTGCATCTATCAAAATGGGAATGTCACCTCTCTGGCATCTATCACAATGCAAATGTCACTTCACTGGCATCCATCTCGACGGGAACGTCACTTTCCTTGCATCTATCACAACGGGAATGTCACTTCACTGCCATCTATCATAATTGGAATGTCACTTCACTGGCTTCTATCACAATGGGAATGTCACTTCCCTGGCATTCATCTCGACGGGAATGTCGCTTCATTGGCATCCATTTCGACGGGAACTTCACTTTCTTTGCATCTATCACAACGGGAATGTGCCTTCACTGGCATCCATGTCGAAGGGAATGTTACTTTCCTTGTATCTATGACAATGGGAATGTCACTTCACTGGCATCCATCTCGACGGGAATGTCACTTTCCTTGTATCTATCACAAAGGGAATGTGACTTCCATGGAATCTATCTCGCCGGGAATGTCACTTTCCTTGCATCTATAACAATGTGAATTTCAGTTCACTGGCATCTATCACAATGGGAATGTCGCAACACCTGCATCTATCTCGACGGGAATGTCACTTTCCTTGCATCTATCACAATGTGAATATCACTTCACTGACATCTATCACAATGGGAATGTCACTTCACTGGCATCTATCACAATGTGAATATCACTTTACAGGCCTCTATCACAATGGGAATGTCGCTTCTCTGGCATCTATCTTGACGGGAATGTCACTTTCCTTGCATATATCAGAATGGGAATGTCACTTCCGTGGAATCTATTTCGACAGGAATATCACTTCACTGGCATCTATCTCGTCGGAGAAGTCACTTTACTGGCATCATTTTGGACGGGAATGTCACTTCCCTGGCATCTATCACAATGGGAATGTCACTTCCGTGGAATCTATCTCGATGGGAATGTCACATTCCTGGCATTTATCACAACGGGAATATCACTTCACTGGCATCCATGTCGACGGGAATGTCACTTTCCTTGCATCTATAACAATGGGAATGTCGCTTCACTGGCATCTATCAGAATGGGAATGTTACTTCCGTGGAATCCACCTCGACGGGAATGTCACTTCGCTGGCATCTATCACAATAGGAATGTCACTTCCGTGGAATCTATCTCGACGGGAATGTCACATTCCTGGCATCTATCACAATGGGAATGTCACTTCCGTGGAATACATCTCGGAAGGAATAACACTTTCCTTGCATATATCACAATGGGAATGTCACTTTCCTGGAATCTATCTCGACAGGAATGTCATCTCCCTGGCATCTATCACATTGGGAATGTCACGTCCTTGGAATCTATCTCGATAGGATTGTCACTACCCTGGCATCTGTCACAATGGGAATGTCACTTCCCTGGCATCTGTCTTGACGGGAACGTCCCTTTCCTTCCGGCTATCACAATGGGAATGTCACTTCCCTGGCATCCATCTCGACGGGAATGTCAATTCCCTGGCATCTATCACAATGGGAATGTCAATTGACTGGCATCTATCACAATGTGATTGTCACTTCCCTGGCATCCATCTCGACGGGAATGTCAATTCCCTGGCATCTATCACAATGGGAATGTAAATTCACTGGCATCTATCACAATGTGATTGTCGCTTCACTGGCATCCATCTCGACGGGAATGTAAATTCCCTGGCATCTATCACAATGGGAATGTCACTTCCGTGGAATCTATATCGACGGGAATGTCACTTCCCTGGCATCTATCACAATGGGAATGTCAATTCACTGGCATCTATCACAATGGGAATGTCACTTCACTGGCATCTACCACAATGGGAATGTCACTTCCCTGGCATTCATCTCGACGGGAATGTCGCTTCACTGGCATCCATCTCGACGGGAACGTCACTTTCTTTGCATCTATCACAACGGGAATGTGCCTTCACTGGCATCCATGTCGAAGGGAATGTCACTTTCCTTGTATCTATCACAATGGGAATGTCACTTCTCTGGCATCCATCTCGACGGGTATGTCACTTTCCTTGTATCTATCACAAAGGGAATGTGACTTCCATGGAATCTATCTCGCCTGGAACGTCACTTTCCTTGCATTAATAACAATGTGAATATCACTTCTCTGGCATCTATCACAATGGGAATGTCACTTTTCTGGCATCCATCTCGACGGGAATGTCTCTTTCCTGGCATCTAATAAAATGGGAATTTCAATTCACTGGCTTCTATCAAAATGGGACTGTCGTACACTGGCATTCAAGTCGACGGGAATGTCAATTTCCTTGCATCTATCACAACGGGAATGTCACTTCACTGGCATCTATAACAATGGGAAGGTCGCTTCACTGAATCCATCTCGACGGGAATGTCACTTTCCTTGTATCTATCACAAAGGGAATGTGACTTCCATGGAATCTATCTCGCCGGGAATGTAACTTTCCTTGCATCTATAACAATGGGAATGTCGCATCACTTGCATCTATCTCGACGGGAATGTGACTTTCCTTGCATCTATCACAATGTGAAAATCATTTCACTGCCATCTATCACAATGGGAATGTCACATCACTGGCATCTATCACAATGTGAATATCACTTTACTGGCCTCTGTCACAATGGGAATGTCGCTTCCGTGGAATCTATCTCGACGGGAATGTCACATTCCTGGCATCTATCACAATGGGAATGTCACTTCCGTGGAATCTATCTCGACAGGAATGTCACTCCATTGCATCTATCACATTGGGAATGTCACGTCCTTGGAATCTATCTCGACAGGATTGTCACTTCCCTGGCATCCATCTCGACGGGAATGTCGCTTTCCTGGCATCAATCTCGACGGGAATGTCACTTTCCTTGCATCTATCACAATGGGAATGTCACTTTTCTGGCATACATCTCGACGGGAATGTCTCTTTCCTGGCATCTAATAAAATGGGA
This sequence comes from Hemitrygon akajei, assembly GCF_048418815.1. Taxonomy (NCBI): domain Eukaryota; kingdom Metazoa; phylum Chordata; class Chondrichthyes; order Myliobatiformes; family Dasyatidae; genus Hemitrygon; species Hemitrygon akajei. Next base: position 50,977,843 of record NC_133131.1, read on the forward strand.
ATGTCAATTCACTGCCTTCTATCAAAATGGGACTGTCGTACACTGGCATCCAAGTCGACGGGAATGTCAATTTCCGTGCATCTATCACAACGGGAATGTCACTTCACTGGCATCCATCTCGACGGGAATGTCACTTTCCTTGTATCTATCACAAAGGGAATGTGACTTCCATGGAATCTATCTCTCCGGGAATGTCAATTCCCTGGCAACTAACACAATGAGAATGTCACTTCACTGGCATCCATCTCGCCGGGAATGTCACTTTCCTTGCATCTATAACAATGGGAATGTCGCTTCACTGGCATCTATCACAATGGGAATGTCACTTCCGTGGAATCCACCTCGACGGGAATGTTACTTCCCTGGCATCGATCACAATGGGAATGTCACTTCCGTGGAAACTATCTCGACGGGAATGTCACATTCCTGGCATCTATCACAATGGGAATGTCACTTCCGTGGAATCCACCTCGGCAGGAATGACACTTTCCTGGCATCTATCACAATGGGAATGTCACTTCCGTGGAATCTATCTCGACAGGAATGTCACTCCATTGCATCTATCACATTGGGAATGTCACGTCCTTGGAATCTATCTCGACAGGATTGTCACTTCCCTGGCATCCATCTCGACGGGAATGTCGCTTTCCTGGCATCCATCTCGACGGGAATGTCACTTTCCTGGCATCTATCACAATGGGAATGTCACTTTTCTGGCATACATCTCGACGGGAATGTCTCTTTCCTGGCATCTAATAAAATGGGAATGTCACTTCCCTGGCATCTATCACAATGGGAATGTCAATTCAATGGCATCTATCACAATGGGAATGTCACTTCACTGGCATCTACCACAATGGGAATGTCACTTCCCTGGCATTCATCTCGACGGGAATGTCGCTTCACTGGCATCCATCTCGACGGGAACGTCACTTTCTTTGCATCTATCACAACGGGAATGTGCCTTCACTGTCATCCATGTCGAAGGGAATGTTACTTTCCTTGTATCTATCACAATGGGAATGTCACTTCACTGGCATCCATCTCGACGGGAATGTCACTTTCCTTGCATCTATCACAATGTGAATATCACTTCACTGGCATCTATCACAATGGGAATGTCACTTCACTGGCATCTATCACAATGTGAATATCACTTTACTGGCCTCTATCACAATGGGAATGTCGCTTCACTGGCATCTATCTTGACGGGAATGTCACTTTCCTTGCATCTATCAGAATGGGAATGTCACTTCCGTGGAATCTATTTCGACAGGAATATCACTTCCCTGGCATCTATCACAATGGGAAAGTCACTTTCCTAGAATCTATTTCGACAGGAATATCACTTCACTGGCATCTATCTCGTCGGAAAAGTCACTTTACTGGCATCCTTTTGGACGGGAATGTCACTTCCCTGGCATCTATCACAATGGGAATGTCACTTCCGTGGAATCTATCTCGACGGGAATGTCACATTCCTGGCAGCTATCACAACGGGAATATCACTTCACTGGCATCCATGTCGACGGGAATGTCTCTTTCCTTGCATCTATAACAATGGGAATGTCGCTTCCCTGGCATCTATCAGAATGGGAATGTCACTTCCGTGGAATCCACCTCGACGGGAATGTCACATTCCTGGCATCTATCACAATGGGAATGTCACTTCCATGGAATACATCTCGGAAGGAATGACACTTTCCTTGCATCTATCACATTGGGAATGTCACTTTCCTGGAATCTATCTCGACAGGAATGTCATCTCCCTGGCATCTATCACATTGGGAATGTCACGTCCTTGGAATCTATCTCGACAGGATTGTCACTACCCTGGCATCTGTCACAATGGGAATGTCACTTCCCTGGCATCTGTCTTGACGGGAACGTCCCTTTCCTTCCGTCTATCACAATGGGAATGTCACTTCCCTGGCATCCATCTCGACGGGAATGTCAATTCCCTGGCATCTATCACAATGGGAATGTCAATTCACTGGCATCTATCACAATGTGATTGTCACTTCCCTGGCATCCATCTCGACGGGAATGTCAATTCCCTGGCATCTATCACAATGGGAATGTCAATTCACTGGCATCTATCACAATGTGATTGTCGCTTCACTGGCATCCATCTCGACGGGAATGTCAATTCCCTGGCATCTATCACAATGGGAATGTCACTTCCGTGGAGTCTATATCGACGGGAATGTCACTTCCCTGGCATCTATCACAATGGGAATGTCAATTCCCTGGCATCTATCACAATGGGAATGTCACTTCCGTGGAATCTATATCGACGGGAATGTCGCTTCACTGGCATCCATCTCGACGGGAACGTCACTTTCTTTGTATCTATCACAACGGGAATGTGCCTTCACTGGCATCCATCTCGACGGGAATGTCATTTTCCTTGTATCTATCACAAAGGGAATGTGACTTCCATGGAATCTATCTCGCCGGGAACGTCACTTTCCTTGCATCTATAACAATGTGAATATCACTTCACTGGCATCTATCACAATGGGAATGTCGCTTCACTGACATCTATCTTGACGGGAATGTCACTTTCCTTGCATCTATCACAATGGGAATGTCACTTCCGTGGAATCTATTTCGACAGGAATGTCACTTCCCTGGCATCTATCACAATGGGAATGTCACTTCCCTAGAATCTATTTCGACAGGAATATCACTTCACTGGCATCTATTCCGTCGGAAAAGTCACTTTACTGGCATCCTTTTGGACGGGAATGTCACTTCCCTGGCATCTATCACAATGGGAATGTCACTTCCGTGGAATCTCTCTCGACGGGAATGTCACATTCCTGGCATCTATCACAATGGGAATGTCACTTCCGTGGAATCTATCTCGACAGGAATGTCACTTCCATTGCATCTATCACATTGGGAATGTCACGTCCTTGGAATCTATCTCGACAGGATTGTCACTTCCCTGGCATCCATTTCGACGGGAATGTCACTTTCCTTGCATCTATCACAATGGGAATGTCACTTCCGTGGAATCTATCTCGACGGGAATGTCACATTCCTGGCATCTATCACAATGGGAATGTCACTTCCGTGGAATCTATCTCGACGGGAATGTCACATTCCTGGCATCTATCACATTGGGAATGTCACGTCCTTGGAATCTATCTCGACAGGATTGTCACTTCCCTGGCATCCATTTCGACGGGAATGTCACTTTCCTTGCATCTATCACAATGGGAATGTCACTTCCGTGGAATCTATCTCGACGGGAATGTCACATTCCTGGCACCTATCACAATGGGAATGTCACTTTTCTGGCATCTAATAAAATGGGAATTGCAATTCACAGGCTTCTATCAAAATGGGACTGTCGTGCCCTGGCATCCAAGTCGACGGGAATGTCAATATCCTTGCATCTATCACAACGGGAATGTCACTTCTCTGGCATCTATAACAATGGGAAGGTCGCTTCACTGGAATCCATCTCGACGGGAACGTCAGTATTCTTGCATCTATCACAACGGGAATATCACTTCACTGGCATCCATGTCGACGGGAATGTCAATTTCCTTGCATCTATCACAACCGAAAGTCACTTCACTGGCATCTATCACAATGGGAATGTCTCTTCACTGGCATGCATCTCGACGGGAACGTCACTTTCCTTGCATCTATCACAACGGGAATGTCACTTCACTGGCATCTATCATAATTGGAATGTCCCTTAACTGGCATCTATCACAATGGGAATGTCACTTCCCTGGCATCTATCACAATCGGAATGTCACTTCCGTGGAATCTATCTCGACGGGAATGTCACATTCCTGGCATCTATCACAATGGGAATGTCACTTCCGTGGAATCCATCTCGGCAGGAATGACACTTTCCTTGCATCTATCACAATGGGAATGTCACTTCCCTGGAATCTATCTCGACAGGATTGTCACTTCCCTGGCATCTGTCACAATGGGAATGTCACTTCCCTGGCATCTGTCTTGACGGGAACGTCCCTTTCCTTCCGTCTATCACAATGGGAATGTCACTTCCCTGGCATCCATCTCGACGGGAATGTCAATTCCCTGGCATCTATCACAATGGGAATGTCAATTCACTGGCATCTATCACAATGGGATTGTCACTTCCCTGGCATCCATCTCGACGGGAATGTCATTTCCCTGGCACCTATCACAATGGGAATGTCAATTCACTGGCATCTATCACAATGGGAATGTCACTTCCGTGGAATCTATATCGACGGGAATGTCTCTTCCCTGGCATCTATCACAATGGGAATGTCAATACACTGGCATCTACCACAATGGGAATGTCACTTCCCTGGCATTCATCTCGACGGGAATGTCGCTTCACTGGCATCCATCTCGACGGGAACGTCACTTTCTTTGCATCTATCACAACGGGAATGTGCCTTCACTGGCATCCATGTCGAAGGGAATGTCACTTTCCTTGTATCTATCACAATGGGAATGTCACTTCACTGGCATCCATCTCGACGGGAATGTCACTTTCCTTGTATCTATCACAAAGGGAATGTGACTTCCATGGAATCTATCTCGACGGGAATGTCACTTTCCTTGCATCTATAACAATGTGAATATCACTTCACTGGCAACTATCACAATGGGAATATCGCAACACTTGCATCTATCTCGACGGGAATGTCACTTTCCTTGCATCTATCACAATGTGAATATCACTTTACTGGCCTCTATCACAATGGGAATGTCGCTTCACTGGCATCTATCTTGACGGGAATGTCACTTTCCTTGCATGTATCAGAATGGGAATGTCACTTCCGTGGAATCTATCTCGACAGGAATGTCACTTCCCTGGCATCTATCACAATGGGAATGTCACGTCCTTGGAATCTATCTCGACAGGATTGTCACTTCCCTGGCATCCATCTCGACGGGAATGTCGCTTTCCTGTCACCAATCTCGACGGGAATGTCACTTTCCTTGCATCTATCACAATGGGAATGTCACTTCCCTAGAATCTATTTCGACAGGAATATCACTTCACTGGCATCTATCTCGTCGGAAAAGTCACTTTACTGGCATCCTTTTGGACGGGAATGTCACTTTCCTTGTATCTATCACAATGGGAATGTCACTTCACTGGCATCCATCTCGACGGGAATGTCACTTTCCTTGTATCTATCACAAAGGGAATGTGACTTCCATGGAATCTATCTCGCCGCGAACGTCACTTTCCTTGCATCTATAACAATGTGAATATCACTTCACTGGCCTCTATCACAATGGGAATGTCGCTTCACTGGCATCTATCTTGACGGGAATGTCACTTTCATTGCATCTATCAGAATGGGAATGTCACTTCCGTGGAATCTATTTCGACAGGAATGTCACCTCCCTGGAATCTATCACAATGGGAATGTCACTTCCCTAAAATCTATTTCGACAGGAATATCACTTCACTGGCATCTATCCCGTCGGAAAAGTCACTTTACTGGCATCCTTTTGGACGGGAATGTCACTTCCCTGGCATCTATCACAATGGGAATGTCACTTCCGTGGAATCTATCTCGACGGGAATGTCACATTCCTGGCATCTATCACAATGGGAATGTCACTTCCGTGGAATCTATCTCGACAGGAATGTCACTTCCATTGCATCTATCACATTGGGAATGTCACGACCTTGGAATCTATCTCGACAGGATTGTCACTTCCCTGGCATCCATTTCGACGGGAATGTAACTTTCCTTGCATCTATCACAATGGGAATGTCAGTTTTCTGGCATCTAATAAAATGGGATTTGCAATTCACAGGCTTCTATCAAAATGGGACTGTCGTGCCCTGGCATCCAAGTCGACGGGAATGTCAATATCCTTGCATCTATCACAACGGGAATATCACTTCACTGGCATCCATGTCGACGGGAATGTCAATTTCCTTGCATCTATCACAACCGAATGTCACTTCACTGGCATCTATCACAATGGGAATGTCACTTCACTGGCATCTATCACAATGGGAATGTCACTTCACTGGCATCCATCTCGACGGGAACGTCACTTTCCTTGCATCTATCAAAATGGGAATGTCACCTCTCTGGCATCTATCACAATGCAAATGTCACTTCACTGGCATCCATCTCGACGGGAACGTCACTTTCCTTGCATCTATCACAACGGGAATGTCACTTCACTGCCATCTATCATAATTGGAATGTCACTTCACTGGCTTCTATCACAATGGGAATGTCACTTCCCTGGCATTCATCTCGACGGGAATGTCGCTTCATTGGCATCCATTTCGACGGGAACTTCACTTTCTTTGCATCTATCACAACGGGAATGTGCCTTCACTGGCATCCATGTCGAAGGGAATGTTACTTTCCTTGTATCTATGACAATGGGAATGTCACTTCACTGGCATCCATCTCGACGGGAATGTCACTTTCCTTGTATCTATCACAAAGGGAATGTGACTTCCATGGAATCTATCTCGCCGGGAATGTCACTTTCCTTGCATCTATAACAATGTGAATTTCAGTTCACTGGCATCTATCACAATGGGAATGTCGCAACACCTGCATCTATCTCGACGGGAATGTCACTTTCCTTGCATCTATCACAATGTGAATATCACTTCACTGACATCTATCACAATGGGAATGTCACTTCACTGGCATCTATCACAATGTGAATATCACTTTACAGGCCTCTATCACAATGGGAATGTCGCTTCTCTGGCATCTATCTTGACGGGAATGTCACTTTCCTTGCATATATCAGAATGGGAATGTCACTTCCGTGGAATCTATTTCGACAGGAATATCACTTCACTGGCATCTATCTCGTCGGAGAAGTCACTTTACTGGCATCATTTTGGACGGGAATGTCACTTCCCTGGCATCTATCACAATGGGAATGTCACTTCCGTGGAATCTATCTCGATGGGAATGTCACATTCCTGGCATTTATCACAACGGGAATATCACTTCACTGGCATCCATGTCGACGGGAATGTCACTTTCCTTGCATCTATAACAATGGGAATGTCGCTTCACTGGCATCTATCAGAATGGGAATGTTACTTCCGTGGAATCCACCTCGACGGGAATGTCACTTCGCTGGCATCTATCACAATAGGAATGTCACTTCCGTGGAATCTATCTCGACGGGAATGTCACATTCCTGGCATCTATCACAATGGGAATGTCACTTCCGTGGAATACATCTCGGAAGGAATAACACTTTCCTTGCATATATCACAATGGGAATGTCACTTTCCTGGAATCTATCTCGACAGGAATGTCATCTCCCTGGCATCTATCACATTGGGAATGTCACGTCCTTGGAATCTATCTCGATAGGATTGTCACTACCCTGGCATCTGTCACAATGGGAATGTCACTTCCCTGGCATCTGTCTTGACGGGAACGTCCCTTTCCTTCCGGCTATCACAATGGGAATGTCACTTCCCTGGCATCCATCTCGACGGGAATGTCAATTCCCTGGCATCTATCACAATGGGAATGTCAATTGACTGGCATCTATCACAATGTGATTGTCACTTCCCTGGCATCCATCTCGACGGGAATGTCAATTCCCTGGCATCTATCACAATGGGAATGTAAATTCACTGGCATCTATCACAATGTGATTGTCGCTTCACTGGCATCCATCTCGACGGGAATGTAAATTCCCTGGCATCTATCACAATGGGAATGTCACTTCCGTGGAATCTATATCGACGGGAATGTCACTTCCCTGGCATCTATCACAATGGGAATGTCAATTCACTGGCATCTATCACAATGGGAATGTCACTTCACTGGCATCTACCACAATGGGAATGTCACTTCCCTGGCATTCATCTCGACGGGAATGTCGCTTCACTGGCATCCATCTCGACGGGAACGTCACTTTCTTTGCATCTATCACAACGGGAATGTGCCTTCACTGGCATCCATGTCGAAGGGAATGTCACTTTCCTTGTATCTATCACAATGGGAATGTCACTTCTCTGGCATCCATCTCGACGGGTATGTCACTTTCCTTGTATCTATCACAAAGGGAATGTGACTTCCATGGAATCTATCTCGCCTGGAACGTCACTTTCCTTGCATTAATAACAATGTGAATATCACTTCTCTGGCATCTATCACAATGGGAATGTCACTTTTCTGGCATCCATCTCGACGGGAATGTCTCTTTCCTGGCATCTAATAAAATGGGAATTTCAATTCACTGGCTTCTATCAAAATGGGACTGTCGTACACTGGCATTCAAGTCGACGGGAATGTCAATTTCCTTGCATCTATCACAACGGGAATGTCACTTCACTGGCATCTATAACAATGGGAAGGTCGCTTCACTGAATCCATCTCGACGGGAATGTCACTTTCCTTGTATCTATCACAAAGGGAATGTGACTTCCATGGAATCTATCTCGCCGGGAATGTAACTTTCCTTGCATCTATAACAATGGGAATGTCGCATCACTTGCATCTATCTCGACGGGAATGTGACTTTCCTTGCATCTATCACAATGTGAAAATCATTTCACTGCCATCTATCACAATGGGAATGTCACATCACTGGCATCTATCACAATGTGAATATCACTTTACTGGCCTCTGTCACAATGGGAATGTCGCTTCCGTGGAATCTATCTCGACGGGAATGTCACATTCCTGGCATCTATCACAATGGGAATGTCACTTCCGTGGAATCTATCTCGACAGGAATGTCACTCCATTGCATCTATCACATTGGGAATGTCACGTCCTTGGAATCTATCTCGACAGGATTGTCACTTCCCTGGCATCCATCTCGACGGGAATGTCGCTTTCCTGGCATCAATCTCGACGGGAATGTCACTTTCCTTGCATCTATCACAATGGGAATGTCACTTTTCTGGCATACATCTCGACGGGAATGTCTCTTTCCTGGCATCTAATAAAATGGGAATGTCAATTCACTGCCTTCTATCAAAATGGGACTGTCGTACACTGGCATCCAAGTCGACGGGAATGTCAATTTCCGTGCATCTATCACAACGGGAATGTCACTTCACTGGCATCCATCTCGACGGGAATGTCACTTTCCTTGTATCTATCACAAAGGGAATGTGACTTCCATGGAATCTATCTCTCCGGGAATGTCAATTCCCTGGCAACTAACACAATGAGAATGTCACTTCACTGGCATCCATCTCGCCGGGAATGTCACTTTCCTTGCATCTATAACAATGGGAATGTCGCTTCACTGGCATCTATCACAATGGGAATGTCACTTCCGTGGAATCCACCTCGACGGGAATGTTACTTCCCTGGCATCGATCACAATGGGAATGTCACTTCCGTGGAAACTATCTCGACGGGAATGTCACATTCCTGGCATCTATCACAATGGGAATGTCACTTCCGTGGAATCCACCTCGGCAGGAATGACACTTTCCTGGCATCTATCACAATGGGAATGTCACTTCCGTGGAATCTATCTCGACAGGAATGTCACTCCATTGCATCTATCACATTGGGAATGTCACGTCCTTGGAATCTATCTCGACAGGATTGTCACTTCCCTGGCATCCATCTCGACGGGAATGTCGCTTTCCTGGCATCCATCTCGACGGGAATGTCACTTTCCTGGCATCTATCACAATGGGAATGTCACTTTTCTGGCATACATCTCGACGGGAATGTCTCTTTCCTGGCATCTAATAAAATGGGAATGTCACTTCCCTGGCATCTATCACAATGGGAATGTCAATTCAATGGCATCTATCACAATGGGAATGTCACTTCACTGGCATCTACCACAATGGGAATGTCACTTCCCTGGCATTCATCTCGACGGGAATGTCGCTTCACTGGCATCCATCTCGACGGGAACGTCACTTTCTTTGCATCTATCACAACGGGAATGTGCCTTCACTGTCATCCATGTCGAAGGGAATGTTACTTTCCTTGTATCTATCACAATGGGAATGTCACTTCACTGGCATCCATCTCGACGGGAATGTCACTTTCCTTGCATCTATCACAATGTGAATATCACTTCACTGGCATCTATCACAATGGGAATGTCACTTCACTGGCATCTATCACAATGTGAATATCACTTTACTGGCCTCTATCACAATGGGAATGTCGCTTCACTGGCATCTATCTTGACGGGAATGTCACTTTCCTTGCATCTATCAGAATGGGAATGTCACTTCCGTGGAATCTATTTCGACAGGAATATCACTTCCCTGGCATCTATCACAATGGGAAAGTCACTTTCCTAGAATCTATTTCGACAGGAATATCACTTCACTGGCATCTATCTCGTCGGAAAAGTCACTTTACTGGCATCCTTTTGGACGGGAATGTCACTTCCCTGGCATCTATCACAATGGGAATGTCACTTCCGTGGAATCTATCTCGACGGGAATGTCACATTCCTGGCAGCTATCACAACGGGAATATCACTTCACTGGCATCCATGTCGACGGGAATGTCTCTTTCCTTGCATCTATAACAATGGGAATGTCGCTTCCCTGGCATCTATCAGAATGGGAATGTCACTTCCGTGGAATCCACCTCGACGGGAATGTCACATTCCTGGCATCTATCACAATGGGAATGTCACTTCCATGGAATACATCTCGGAAGGAATGACACTTTCCTTGCATCTATCACATTGGGAATGTCACTTTCCTGGAATCTATCTCGACAGGAATGTCATCTCCCTGGCATCTATCACATTGGGAATGTCACGTCCTTGGAATCTATCTCGACAGGATTGTCACTACCCTGGCATCTGTCACAATGGGAATGTCACTTCCCTGGCATCTGTCTTGACGGGAACGTCCCTTTCCTTCCGTCTATCACAATGGGAATGTCACTTCCCTGGCATCCATCTCGACGGGAATGTCAATTCCCTGGCATCTATCACAATGGGAATGTCAATTCACTGGCATCTATCACAATGTGATTGTCACTTCCCTGGCATCCATCTCGACGGGAATGTCAATTCCCTGGCATCTATCACAATGGGAATGTCAATTCACTGGCATCTATCACAATGTGATTGTCGCTTCACTGGCATCCATCTCGACGGGAATGTCAATTCCCTGGCATCTATCACAATGGGAATGTCACTTCCGTGGAGTCTATATCGACGGGAATGTCACTTCCCTGGCATCTATCACAATGGGAATGTCAATTCCCTGGCATCTATCACAATGGGAATGTCACTTCCGTGGAATCTATATCGACGGGAATGTCGCTTCACTGGCATCCATCTCGACGGGAACGTCACTTTCTTTGTATCTATCACAACGGGAATGTGCCTTCACTGGCATCCATCTCGACGGGAATGTCATTTTCCTTGTATCTATCACAAAGGGAATGTGACTTCCATGGAATCTATCTCGCCGGGAACGTCACTTTCCTTGCATCTATAACAATGTGAATATCACTTCACTGGCATCTATCACAATGGGAATGTCGCTTCACTGACATCTATCTTGACGGGAATGTCACTTTCCTTGCATCTATCACAATGGGAATGTCACTTCCGTGGAATCTATTTCGACAGGAATGTCACTTCCCTGGCATCTATCACAATGGGAATGTCACTTCCCTAGAATCTATTTCGACAGGAATATCACTTCACTGGCATCTATTCCGTCGGAAAAGTCACTTTACTGGCATCCTTTTGGACGGGAATGTCACTTCCCTGGCATCTATCACAATGGGAATGTCACTTCCGTGGAATCTCTCTCGACGGGAATGTCACATTCCTGGCATCTATCACAATGGGAATGTCACTTCCGTGGAATCTATCTCGACAGGAATGTCACTTCCATTGCATCTATCACATTGGGAATGTCACGTCCTTGGAATCTATCTCGACAGGATTGTCACTTCCCTGGCATCCATTTCGACGGGAATGTCACTTTCCTTGCATCTATCACAATGGGAATGTCACTTCCGTGGAATCTATCTCGACGGGAATGTCACATTCCTGGCATCTATCACAATGGGAATGTCACTTCCGTGGAATCTATCTCGACGGGAATGTCACATTCCTGGCATCTATCACATTGGGAATGTCACGTCCTTGGAATCTATCTCGACAGGATTGTCACTTCCCTGGCATCCATTTCGACGGGAATGTCACTTTCCTTGCATCTATCACAATGGGAATGTCACTTCCGTGGAATCTATCTCGACGGGAATGTCACATTCCTGGCACCTATCACAATGGGAATGTCACTTTTCTGGCATCTAATAAAATGGGAATTGCAATTCACAGGCTTCTATCAAAATGGGACTGTCGTGCCCTGGCATCCAAGTCGACGGGAATGTCAATATCCTTGCATCTATCACAACGGGAATGTCACTTCTCTGGCATCTATAACAATGGGAAGGTCGCTTCACTGGAATCCATCTCGACGGGAACGTCAGTATTCTTGCATCTATCACAACGGGAATATCACTTCACTGGCATCCATGTCGACGGGAATGTCAATTTCCTTGCATCTATCACAACCGAAAGTCACTTCACTGGCATCTATCACAATGGGAATGTCTCTTCACTGGCATGCATCTCGACGGGAACGTCACTTTCCTTGCATCTATCACAACGGGAATGTCACTTCACTGGCATCTATCATAATTGGAATGTCACTTCACTGGCTTCTATCACAATGGGAATGTCACTTCCCTGGCATCCATCTCGACGGGAACGTCACTTTCTTTGCATCTATCACAAGGGGAATGTGCCTTCACTGGCATCCATGTCGAAGGGAATGTTACTTTCCTTGTATCTATCACAATGGGAATGTCACTTCACTGGCATCCATCTCGACGGGAATGTCACTTTCCTTGTATCTATCGCAAAGGGAATGTGACTTCCATGGAATCTATCTCGCCGGGAATGTCACTTTCCTTGCATCTATAACAATGTGAATATCACTTCACTGGCATCTATCACAATGGGAATGTCGCAACACTTGCATCTATCTCGACGGGAATGTCACTTTCCTTGCATCTATCACAATGTGAATATCATTTCACTGGCATCTATCACAATGGGAATGCCACTTCACTGGCATCTATCACAATGTGAATATCACTTCACTGGCCTCTATCACAATGGGAATGTCACTTCACTGGCATCTATCACAATGTGAATATCACTTTACTGGCCTCTATCACAATGGGAATGTCACTTCCGTGGAATCCATCTCGACGGGAATGTCTCTTTCCTGGCATCTAATAAAATGGGAATGTCAATTCACTGGCTTCTATCAAAATGGGACAGTCGTACACTGGCATCCAAGTCGACGGGAATGTCAATTTCCTTGCATCTATCACAACGGGAATGCCACTTCACTGGCATCCATCTCGAAGGGAATGTCACTTTCCTTGAATCTATCACAAAGGGAATGTGACTTCCATGGAATCTATCTCGCCGGGAATGTCACTTCCCTGCCATCTATCACAATGGGAATGTCACTTCCCTAGAATCTATTTCGACAGGAATGTCACTTCACTGGCATCTATCTCGTCGGAAAAGTCACTTTACTGGCATCCATTTGGACGGGAATGTCACTTCCCTGGCATCTATCACAATGGGAATGTCACTTCCGTGGAATCTATCTCGACGGGAATGTCACATTCCTGGCATCTATCACAATGGGAATGTCACGTCCTTGGAATCTATCTCGACAGGATTGTCACTTCCCTGGCATCCATCTCGACGGGAATGTCGCTTTCCTGGCATCAATCTCGACGGGAATGTCACTTTCCTTGCATCTATCACAATGGGAATGTGACTTTTCTGGCATCCATCTCGACGGGAATGTCTCTTTCCTGGCATCTAATAAAATGGGAATGTCAATTCACTGGCTTCTATCAAAATGGGACTGTCGTACACTGGCATCCAAGTCGACGGGAATGACAATTTCCGTGCATCTATCACAACGGGAATGTCACTTCACTGGCATCCATCTCGACGGGAATGTCACTTTCCTTGTATCTATCACAAAGGGAATGTGACTTCCATGGAATCTATCTCTCCGGGAATGTCAATTCCCTGGCATCTAACACAATGAGAATGTCACTTCACTGGCATCCATCTCGCCGGGAATGTCACTTTCCTTGCATCTATAACAATGGGAATGTCGCTTCACTGGCATCTATCACAATGGGAATGTCACTTCCGTGGAATCCACCTCGACGGGAATGTCACTTCCCTGGCATCTATCACAATGGGAATGTCACTTCCGTGGAATCTATCTCGACGGGAATGTCACATTCCTGGCATCTATCACAATGGGAATATCACTTCCGTGGAATCCACCTCGGCAGGAATGACACTTTCCTTGCATCTATCACAATGGGAATATCACTTCCCTGGAATCTATCTCGACAGGATTGTCACTTCCCTGGCATCTGTCACAATGGGAATGTCACTTCCCTGGCATCTGTCTTGACGGGAACGTCCCTTTCCTTCCGTCTATCACAATGGGAATGTCACTTCCCTGGCATCCATCTCGACGGGAATGTCAATTCCCTGGCATCTATCACAATGGGAATGTCAATTCCCTGGCATCTATCACAATGGGAATGTCACTTCCGTAGAATCTATATCGACGGGAATGTCACTTCCCTGGCATCTATCACAATGGGAATGTCAATTCACTGGCATCTATCACAATGGGAATGTCACTTCACTGGCATCTACCACAATGGGAATGTCACTTCCCTGGCATTCATCTCGACGGGAATGTCGCTTCACTGGCATCCATCTCGACGGGAACGTCACTTTCTTTGCATCTATCACAACGGGAATGTGCCTTCACTGGCATACATGTCGAAGGGAATGTTACTTTCCTTGTATCTATCACAATGGGAATGTCACTTCACTGGCATCCATCTCGACGGGAATGCCACTTTCCTTGTATCTATCACAAAGGGAATGTGACTTCCATGGAATCTATCTCGCCGGGAATGTCACTTTCCTCGCATCTATAACAATGTGAATATCACTTCACTGGCATCTATCACAATGGGAATGTCGCAACACATGCATCTATCTCGACGGGAATGTCACTTTCCTTGCATCTATCACAATGTGAATATCACTTCACTGGCATCTATCACAATGGGAATGTCACTTCACTGGCATCTATCACAATGTGAATATCACTTTACTGGCATCTATCACAATGGGAATGTCGCTTCACTGGCATCTATCTTGACGGGAATGTCACTTTCCTTGCATCTATCAGAATGGGAATGTCACTTCCGTGGAATCTATTTCGACAGGAATATCACTTCCCTGGCATCTATCACAATGGGAATGTCACTTCCCTAGAATCTATTTCGACAGGAATATCACTTCACTGGCATCTATCTCGTCGGAAAAGTCACTTTACTGGCATCCTTTTGGACGGGAATGTCAGTTCCCTGGCATCTATCACAATGGGAATGTCACTTCCGTGGAATCTATCTCGACGGGAATGTCACATTCCTGGCAGCTATCACAACGGGAATATCACTTCACTGGCATCCATGTCGACGGGAATGTCACTTTCCTTGCATCTATAACAATGGGAATGTCGCTTCACTGGCATCTATCAGAATGGGAATGTCACTTCCGTGGAATCCACCTCGACGGGAATGTCACATTCCTGGCATCTATCACAATGGGAATGTCACTTCCGTGGAATACATCTCGGAAGGAATGACACTTTCCTTGCATCTATCACATTGGGAATGTCACTTTCCTGGAATCTATCTCGACAGGAATGTCATCTCCCTGGCATCTATCAGATTGGGAATGTCACGTCCTTGGAATCTATCTCGACAGGATTGTCACTACCCTGGCATCTGTCACAATGGGAATGTCACTTCCCTGGCATCTGTCTTGACGGGAACGTCCCTTTCTTTCCGTCTATCACAATAGGAATGTCACTTCCCTGGCATCCATCTCGACGGGAATGTCAATTCCCTGGCATCTATCACAATGGGAATGTCAATTCACTGGCATCTATCACAATGTGATTGTCACTTCCCTGCCATCCATCTCGACGGGAATGTCAATTCCCTGGCATCTATCATAATGGGAATGTCAATTCACTGGCATCTATCACAATGTGATTGTCGCTTCACTGGCATCCATCTCGACGGGAATGTCAATTCCCTGGCATCTATCACAATGGGAATGTCACTTCCGTGGAATCTATATCGACGGGAATGTCACTTCCCTGGCATCTATCACAATGGGAATGTCAATTCACTGGCATCTATCACAATGGGAATGTCACTTCATTGGCATCTACCACAATGGGAATGTCACTTCCCTGGCATTCTACTCGACGGGAATGTCGCTTCACTGGCATCCATCTCGACGGGAACGTCACTTTCTTTGCATCTATCACAACGGGAATGTGCCTTCACTGGCATCCATGTCGAAGGGAATGTCACTTTCTTTGCATCTATCACAACGGGAATGTGCCTTCACTGGCATCCATCTCGACGGGAATGTCATTTTCCTTGTATCTATCACAAAGGGAATGTGACTTCCATGGAATCTATCTCGCCGGGAACGTCACTTTCCTTGCATCTATAACAATGTGAATATCAGTTCACTGGCATCTATCACAATGGGAATGTCGCAACACTTGCATCTATCTCGACGGGAATGTCACTTTCCTTGCATCTATCACAATGTGAATATCACTTTACTGGCCTCTATAACAATGGGAATGTCGCTTCACTGACATCTATCTTGACGGGAATGTCACTTTCCTTGCATCTATCAGAATGGGAATGTCACTTCCGTGGAAACTATTTCGACAGGAATGTCACTTCCCTGGCATCTATCACAATGGGAATGTCACTTCCCTAGAATCTATTTCGACAGGAATATCACTTCACTGGCATCTATCTCGTCGGAAAAGTCACTTTACTGGCATCCTTTTGGACGGGAATGTCACTTCCCTGGCATCTATCACAATGGGAATGTCACTTCCGTGGAATCTATCTCGGCGGGAATGTCACATTCCTGGCATCGATCACAATGGGAATGTCACTTCCGTGGAATCTATCTCGACAGGAATGTCACTTCCATTGCATCTATCACATTGGGAATGTCACGTCCTTGGAATCTATTTCGACAGGATTGTCACTTCCCTGGCATCCATTTCGACGGGAATGTCACTTTCCTTGCATCTATCAGAATGGGAATGTCACTTCCGTGGAATCTATCTCGACGGGAATGTCACATTCCTGGCATCCATCACAATGGGAATGTCAGTTCCGTGGAATCTATCTCGACGGGAATGTCACATTCCTGGCATCCATCACATTGGGAATGTCACTTTTCTGGCATCTAATAAAATGGGAATTGGAATTCACAGGCTTCTATCAAAATGGGACTGTCGTGCCCTGGCATCCAAGTCGACGGGAATGTCAATATCCTTGCATCTATCACAACCGGAATGTCACTTCTCTGGCATCTATAACAATGCGAAGGTCGCTTCACTGGAATCCATCTCGACGGGAACGTCAGTATACTTGCATCTATCACAACGGGAATATCACTTCACTGGCATCCATGTCGACGGGAATGTCACTTTCCTTGCATCTATAACAATGTGTATATCAGTTCACTGGCATCTATCACAATGGGAATGTCGCAACACCTGCATCTATCACAACTGAATGTCACTTCACTGGCATCTATCACAATGGGAATGTCACTTCACTGGCATCTATCACAATGGGAATGTCACTTCACTGGCATCCATCTCGACGGGAACGTCACTTTCCTTGCATCTATCACAAAGGGAATGTGACTTCCATGGAATCTATCTCGCCGGGAATGTCACTTTCCTTGCATCTATAACAATGTGTATATCAGTTCACTGGCATCTATCACAATGGGAATGTCGCAACACCTGCATCTATCTCGACGGGAATGTGACTTTCCTTGCATCTATCACAATGTGAATATCACCTCACTGGCATCTATCACAATGGGAATGTCACTTCACTGGCATCTATCACAATGTGAATATCACTTTACTGGCCTCTATCACAATGGGAATGTCGCTTCACTGGCATCTATCTTGACGGAAATGTCACTTTCCTTGCATCTATCCAACGGGAATGTCACTTCACTGGCATCTATCATAATTGGAATGTCACTTCACTGGCTTCTATCACAATGGGAATGTCACTTCCCTGGCATTCATCTCGACGGGAATGTCGCTTCACTGGCACCCATCTCGACGGGAACGTCACTTTCTTTGCATCTATCACAACGGGAATGTGCCTTCACTGGCATCCATCTCGACGGGAATGTCACTTTCCTTGTATCTATCACAAAGGGAATGTGACTTCCATGGAATCTATCTCGCCGGGAATGTCACTTTCCTTGCATCTATAACAATGTGAATATCAGTTCACTGGCATCTATCAGAATGGGAATGTCGCAACACCTGCATCTATCTCGACGGGAATGTCACTTTCCTTGCATCTATCACAATGTGAATATCACCTCACTGGCATCTATCACAATGGGAATGTCACTTCACTGGCATCTATCACAATGTGAATATCACTTTACTGGCCTCTATCACAATGGGAATGTCGCTTCACTGGCATCTATCTTGACGGGAATGTCACTTTCCTTGCATCTATCAGAATGGGAATGTCACTTCCGTGGAATCTATCTCGTCGGAAAAGTCACTTTACTGGCATCCTTTTGGACGGGAATGTCACTTTCCTTGTATCTATCACAAAGGGAATGTGACTTCCATGGAATCTATCTCGCCGCGAACGTCACTTTCCTTGCATCTATAACAATGTGAATATCACTTCACTGGCATCTATCACAATGGGAATTAATTCGCAACACTTGCATCTATCTCGACGGGAATGTCACTTTCCTTGCATCTATCACAATGTGAATATCACTTCACTGGCATCTATCACAATGGGAATGTCACTTCACTGGCATCTATCACAACGTGAATATCACCTTACTGGCCTCTATCACAATGGGAATGTCGCTTCACTGGCATCTATCTTGACGGGAATGTCACTTTCATTGCATCTATCAGAATGGGAATGTCACTTCCGTGGAATCTATTTCGACAGGAATGTCACCTCCCTGGCATCTATCACAATGGGAATGTCACTTCCCTAAAATCTATTTCGACAGGAATATCACTTCACTGGCATCTATCCCGTCGGAAAAGTCACTTTACTGGCATCCTTTTGGACGGGAATGTCACTTCCCTGGCATCTATCACAATGGGAATGTCACTTCCGTGGAATCTATCTCGACGGGAATGTCACATTCCTGGCATCTATCACAATGGGAATGTCACTTCCGTGGAATCTATCTCGACAGGATTGTCACTTCCCTGGCATCTGTCACAATGGGAATGTCACTTCCCTGGCATCTGTCTTGACGGGAACGTCCCTTTCCTTCCGTCTATCACAATGGGAATGTCACTTCCCTGGCATCCATCTCGACGGGAATGTCAATTCCCTGGCATCTATCACAATGGGAATGTCAATTCCCTGGCATCTATCACAATGGGAATGTCACTTCCGTAGAATCTATATCGACGGGAATGTCAATTCCCTGGCATCTATCACAATGGGAATGTCAATTCACTGGCATCTATCACAATGGGAATGTCACTTCACTGGCATCTACCACAATGGGAATGTCACTTCCCTGGCATTCATCTCGACGGGAATGTCGCTTCACTGGCATCCATCTCGACGGGAACGTCACTTTCTTTGCATCTATCACAACGGGAATGTGCCTTCACTGGCATACATGTCGAAGGGAATGTTACTTTCCTTGTATCTATCACAATGGGAATGTCACTTCACTGGCATCCATCTCGACGGGAATGCCACTTTCCTTGTATCTATCACAAAGGGAATGTGACTTCCATGGAATCTATCTCGCCGGGAATGTCACTTTCCTCGCATCTATAACAATGTGAATATCACTTCACTGGCATCTATCACAATGGGAATGTCGCAACACCTGCATCTATCTCGACGGGAATGTCACTTTCCTTGCATCTATCACAATGTGAATATCACTTCACTGGCATCTATCACAATGGGAATGTCACTTCACTGGCATCTATCACAATGTGAATATCACTTTACTGGCCTCTATCACAATGGGAATGTCGCTTCACTGGCATCTATCTTGACGGGAATGTCACTTTCCTTGCATCTATCAGAATGGGAATGTCACTTCCGTGGAATCTATTTCGACAGGAATATCACTTCCCTGGCATCTATCACAATGGGAATGTCACTTCCCTAGAATCTATTTCGACAGGAATATCACTTCACTGGCATCTATCTCGTCGGAAAAGTCACTTTACTGGCATCCTTTTGGACGGGAATGTCAGTTCCCTGGCATCTATCACAATGGGAATGTCACTTCCGTGGAATCTATCTCGACGGGAATGTCACATTCCTGGCAGCTATCACAACGGGAATATCACTTCACTGGCATCCATGTCGACGGGAATGTCACTTTCCTTGCATCTATAACAATGGGAATGTCGCTTCACTGGCATCTATCAGAATGGGAATGTCACTTCCGTGGAATCCACCTCGACGGGAATGTCACATTCCTGGCATCTATCACAATGGGAATGTCACTTCCGTGGAATACATCTCGGAAGGAATGACACTTTCCTTGCATCTATCACATTGGGAATGTCACTTTCCTGGAATCTATCTCGACAGGAATGTCATCTCCCTGGCATCTATCAGATTGGGAATGTCACGTCCTTGGAATCTATCTCGACAGGATTGTCACTACCCTGGCATCTGTCACAATGGGAATGTCACTTCCCTGGCATCTGTCTTGACGGGAACGTCCCTTTCTTTCCGTCTATCACAATAGGAATGTCACTTCCCTGGCATCCATCTCGACGGGAATGTCAATTCCCTGGCATCTATCACAATGGGAATGTCAATTCACTGGCATCTATCACAATGTGATTGTCACTTCCCTGCCATCCATCTCGACGGGAATGTCAATTCCCTGGCATCTATCATAATGGGAATGTCAATTCACTGGCATCTATCACAATGTGATTGTCGCTTCACTGGCATCCATCTCGACGGGAATGTCAATTCCCTGGCATCTATCACAATGGGAATGTCACTTCCTTGGAATCTATATCGACGGGAATGTCACTTCCCTGGCATCTATCACAATGGGAATGTCAATTCACTGGCATCTATCACAATGGGAATGTCACTTCATTGGCATCTACCACAATGGGAATGTCACTTCCCTGGCATTCTACTCGACGGGAATGTCGCTTCACTGGCATCCATCTCGACGGGAACGTCACTTTCTTTGCATCTATCACAACGGGAATGTGCCTTCACTGGCATCCATGTCGAAGGGAATGTCACTTTCCTTGCATCTATCACAATGGGAATGTCACTTCACTGGCATCCATCTCGACGGGAATGTCATTTTCCTTGTATCTATCACAAAGGGAATGTGACTTCCATGGAATCTATCTCGCCGGGAACGTCACTTTCCTTGCATCTATAACAATGTGAATATCACTTCACTGGCATCTATCACAATGGGAATGTCGCAACACTTGCATCTATCTCGACGGGAATGTCACTTTCCTTGCATCTATCACAATGTGAATATCACTTTACTGGCCTCTATAACAATGGGAATGTCGCTTCACTGACATCTATCTTGACGGGAATGTCACTTTCCTTGCATCTATCAGAATGGGAATGTCACTTCCGTGGAAACTATTTCGACAGGAATGTCACTTCCCTGGCATCTATCACAATGGGAATGTCACTTCCCTAGAATCTATTTCGACAGGAATATCACTTCACTGGCATCTATCTCGTCGGAAAAGTCACTTTACTGGCATCCTTTTGGACGGGAATGTCAGTTCCCTGGCATCTATCACAATGGGAATGTCACTTCCGTGGAATCTATCTCGACGGGAATGTCACATTCCTGGCAGCTATCACAACGGGAATATCACTTCACTGGCATCCATGTCGACGGGAATGTCACTTTCCTTGCATCTATAACAATGGGAATGTCGCTTCACTGGCATCTATCAGAATGGGAATGTCACTTCCGTGGAATCCACCTCGACGGGAATGTCACATTCCTGGCATCTATCACAATGGGAATGTCACTTCCGTGGAATACATCTCGGAAGGAATGACACTTTCCTTGCATCTATCACATTGGGAATGTCACTTTCCTGGAATCTATCTCGACAGGAATGTCATCTCCCTGGCATCTATCAGATTGGGAATGTCACGTCCTTGGAATCTATCTCGACAGGATTGTCACTACCCTGGCATCTGTCACAATGGGAATGTCACTTCCCTGGCATCTGTCTTGACGGGAACGTCCCTTTCTTTCCGTCTATCACAATAGGAATGTCACTTCCCTGGCATCCATCTCGACGGGAATGTCAATTCCCTGGCATCTATCACAATGGGAATGTCAATTCACTGGCATCTATCACAATGTGATTGTCACTTCCCTGCCATCCATCTCGACGGGAATGTCAATTCCCTGGCATCTATCATAATGGGAATGTCAATTCACTGGCATCTATCACAATGTGATTGTCGCTTCACTGGCATCCATCTCGACGGGAATGTCAATTCCCTGGCATCTATCACAATGGGAATGTCACTTCCGTGGAATCTATATCGACGGGAATGTCACTTCCCTGGCATCTATCACAATGGGAATGTCAATTCACTGGCATCTATCACAATGGGAATGTCACTTCATTGGCATCTACCACAATGGGAATGTCACTTCCCTGGCATTCTACTCGACGGGAATGTCGCTTCACTGGCATCCATCTCGACGGGAACGTCACTTTCTTTGCATCTATCACAACGGGAATGTGCCTTCACTGGCATCCATGTCGAAGGGAATGTCACTTTCCTTGCATCTATCACAATGGGAATGTCACTTCACTGGCATCCATCTCGACGGGAATGTCATTTTCCTTGTATCTATCACAAAGGGAATGTGACTTCCATGGAATCTATCTCGCCGGGAACGTCACTTTCCTTGCATCTATAACAATGTGAATATCACTTCACTGGCATCTATCACAATGGGAATGTCACAACACTTGCATCTATCTCGACGGGAATGTCACTTTCCTTGCATCTATCGCAATGTGAATATCACTTTACTGGCCTCTATAACAATGGGAATGTCGCTTCACTGACATCTATCTTGACGGGAATGTCACTTTCCTTGCATCTATCAGAATGGGAATGTCACTTCCGTGGAAACTATTTCGACAGGAATGTCACTTCCCTGGCATCTATCACAATGGGAATGTCACTTCCCTAGAATCTATTTCGACAGGAATATCACTTCACTGGCATCTATCTCGTCGGAAAAGTCACTTTACTGGCATCCTTTTGGACGGGAATGTCAGTTCCCTGGCATCTATCACAATGGGAATGTCACTTCCGTGGAATCTATCTCGACGGGAATGTCACATTCCTGGCAGCTATCACAACGGGAATATCACTTCACTGGCATCCATGTCGACGGGAATGTCACATTCCTTGCATCTATAACAATGGGAATGTCGCTTCACTGGCATCTATCAGAATGGGAATGTCACTTCCGTGGAATCCACCTCGACGGGAATGTCACATTCCTGGCATCTATCACAATGGGAATGTCACTTCCGTGGAATACATCTCGGAAGGAATGACACTTTCCTTGCATCTATCACATTGGGAATGTCACTTTCCTGGAATCTATCTCGACAGGAATGTCATCTCCCTGGCATCTATCAGATTGGGAATGTCACGTCCTTGGAATCTATCTCGACAGGATTGTCACTACCCTGGCATCTGTCACAATGGGAATGTCACTTCCCTGGCATCTGTCTTGACGGGAACGTCCCTTTCTTTCCGTCTATCACAATAGGAATGTCACTTCCCTGGCATCCATCTCGACGGGAATGTCAATTCCCTGGCATCTATCACAATGGGAATGTCAATTCACTGGCATCTATCACAATGTGATTGTCACTTCCCTGCCATCCATCTCGACGGGAATGTCAATTCCCTGGCATCTATCATAATGGGAATGTCAATTCACTGGCATCTATCACAATGTGATTGTCGCTTCACTGGCATCCATCTCGACGGGAATGTCAATTCCCTGGCATCTATCACAATGGGAATGTCACTTCCGTGGAATCTATATCGACGGGAATGTCACTTCCCTGGCATCTATCACAATGGGAATGTCAATTCACTGGCATCTATCACAATGGGAATGTCACTTCATTGGCATCTACCACAATGGGAATGTCACTTCCCTGGCATTCTACTCGACGGGAATGTCGCTTCACTGGCATCCATCTCGACGGGAACGTCACTTTCTTTGCATCTATCACAACGGGAATGTGCCTTCACTGGCATCCATGTCGAAGGGAATGTCACTTTCCTTGCATCTATCACAATGGGAATGTCACTTCACTGGCATCCATCTCGACGGGAATGTCATTTTCCTTGTATCTATCACAAAGGGAATGTGACTTCCATGGAATCTATCTCGCCGGGAACGTCACTTTCCTTGCATCTATAACAATGTGAATATCACTTCACTGGCATCTATCACAATGGGAATGTCGCAACACTTGCATCTATCTCGACGGGAATGTCACTTTCCTTGCATCTATCACAATGTGAATATCACTTTACTGGCCTCTATAACAATGGGAATGTCGCTTCACTGACATCTATCTTGACGGGAATGTCACTTTCCTTGCATCTATCAGAATGGGAATGTCACTTCCGTGGAAACTATTTCGACAGGAATGTCACTTCCCTGGCATCTATCACAATGGGAATGTCACTTCCCTAGAATCTATTTCGACAGGAATATCACTTCACTGGCATCTATCTCGTCGGAAAAGTCACTTTACTGGCATTCTTTTGGACGGGAATGTCACTTCCCTGGCATCTATCACAATGGGAATGTCACTTCCGTGGAATCTATCTCGGCGGGAATGTCACATTCCTGGCATCGATCACAATGGGAATGTCACTTCCGTGGAATCTATCTCGACAGGAATGTCACTTCCATTGCATCTATCACATTGGGAATGTCACGTCCTTGGAATCTATTTCGACAGGATTGTCACTTCCCTGGCATCCATTTCGACGGGAATGTCACTTTCCTTGCATCTATCAGAATGGGAATGTCACTTCCGTGGAATCTATCTCGACGGGAATGTCACATTCCTGGCATCCATCACAATGGGAATGTCAGTTCCGTGGAATCTATCTCGACGGGAATGTCACATTCCTGGCATCCATCACATTGGGAATGTCACTTTTCTGGCATCTAATAAAATGGGAATTGCAATTCACAGGCTTCTATCAAAATGGGACTGTCGTGCCCTGGCATCCAAGTCGACGGGAATGTCAATATCCTTGCATCTATCACAACCGGAATGTCACTTCTCTGGCATCTATAACAATGCGAAGGTCGCTTCACTGGAATCCATCTCGACGGGAACGTCAGTATACTTGCATCTATCACAACGGGAATATCACTTCACTGGCATCCATGTCGACGGGAAAGTCAATTTCCTTGCATCTATCACAACTGAATGTCACTTCACTGGCATCTATCACAATGGGAATGTCACTTCACTGGCATCTATCACAATGGGAATGTCACTTCACTGGCATCCATCTCGACGGGAACGTCACTTTCCTTGTATCTATCACAAAGGGAATGTGACTTCCATGGAATCTATCTCGCCGGGAATGTCACTTTCCTTGCATCTATAACAATGTGTATATCAGTTCACTGGCATCTATCACAATGGGAATGTCGCAACACCTGCATCTATCTCGACGGGAATGTGACTTTCCTTGCATCTATCACAATGTGAATATCACCTCACTGGCATCTATCACAATGGGAATGTCACTTCACTGGCATCTATCACAATGTGAATATCACTTTACTGGCCTCTATCACAATGGGAATGTCGCTTCACTGGCATCTATCTTGACGGAAATGTCACTTTCCTTGCATCTATCACAACGGGAATGTCACTTCACTGGCATCTATCATAATTGGAATGTCACTTCACTGGCTTCTATCACAATGGGAATGTCACTTCCCTGGCATTCATCTCGACGGGAATGTCGCTTCACTGGCACCCATCTCGACGGGAACGTCACTTTCTTTGCATCTATCACAACGGGAATGTGCCTTCACTGGCATCCATCTCGACGGGAATGTCACTTTCCTTGTATCTATCACAAAGGGAATGTGACTTCCATGGAATCTATCTCGCCGGGAATGTCACTTTCCTTGCATCTATAACAATGTGTATATCAGTTCACTGGCATCTATCAGAATGGGAATGTCGCAACACCTGCATCTATCTCGACGGGAATGTCACTTTCCTTGCATCTATCACAATGTGAATATCACCTCACTGGCATCTATCACAATGGGAATGTCACTTCACTGGCATCTATCACAATGTGAATATCACTTTACTGGCCTCTATCACAATGGGAATGTCGCTTCACTGGCATCTATCTTGACGGGAATGTCACTTTCCTTGCATCTATCAGAATGGGAATGTCACTTCCGTGGAATCTATCTCGTCGGAAAAGTCACTTTACTGGCATCCTTTTGGACGGGAATGTCACTTTCCTTGTATCTATCACAATGGGATGTCACTTCACTGGCATCTATCTCGACGGGAATGTCACTTTCCTTGTATCTATCACAAAGGGAATGTGACTTCCATGGAATCTATCTCGACGGGAATGTCACTTTCCTTGCATCTATCACAATGTGAATATCACTTCACTGGCATCTATCACAATGGGAATGTCACTTCACTGGCATCTATCACAACGTGAATATCACCTTACTGGCCTCTATCACAATGGGAATGTCGCTTCACTGGCATCTATCTTGACGGGAATGTCACTTTCATTGCATCTATCAGAATGGGAATGTCACTTCCGTGGAATCTATTTCGACAGGAATGTCACCTCCCTGGCATCTATCACAATGGGAATGTCACTTCCCTAAAATCTATTTCGACAGGAATATCACTTCACTGGCATCTATCCCGTCGGAAAAGTCACTTTACTGGCATCCTTTTGGACGGGAATGTCACTTCCCTGGCATCTATCACAATGGGAATGTCACTTCCGTGGAATCTATCTCGACGGGAATGTCACATTCCTGGCATCTATCACAATGGGAATGTCACTTCCGTGGAATCTATCTCGACAGGAATGTCACTTCCATTGCATCTATCACATTGGGAATGTCACGTCCTTGGAATCTATCTCGACAGGATTGTCACTTCCCTGGCATCCATTTCGACGGGAATGTAACTTTCCTTGCATCTATCACAATGGGAATGTCAGTTTTCTGGCATCTAATAAAATGGGATTTGCAATTCACAGGCTTCTATCAAAATGGGACTGTCGTGCCCTGGCATCCAAGTCGACGGGAATGTCAATATCCTTGCATCTATCACAACGGGAATATCACTTCACTGGCATCCATGTCGACGGGAATGTCAATTTCCTTGCATCTATCACAACCGAATGTCACTTCACTGGCATCTATCACAATGGGAATGTCACTTCCCTGCCATCTATAACAATGGGAATGTCACTTCACTGGAATCCATCTCGACGGGAACGTCACTTTCCTTGCATCTATCAAAATGGGAATGTCACCTCTCTGGCATCTATCACAATGCAAATGTCACTTCACTGGCATCCATCTCGACGGGAATGTCACTTTCCTTGTATCTATCACAAAGGGAATGTGACTTCCATGGAATCTATCTCGCCGGGAATGTCACTTTCCTTGCATCTATCACAATGTGAATATCACTTCACTGACATCTATCACAATGGGAATGTCACTTCACTGGCATCTATCACAATGTGAATATCACTTTACTGGCCTCTATCACAATGGGAATGTCGCTTCTCTGGCATCTATCTTGACGGGAATGTCACTTTCCTTGCATATATCAGAATGGGAATGTCACTTCCGTGGAATCTATTTCGACAGGAATATCACTTCACTGGCATCTATCTCGTCGGAGAAGTCACTTTACTGGCATCCTTTTGGACGGGAATGTCACTTCCCTGGCATCTATCACAATGGGAATGTCACTTCCGTGGAATCTATCTCGATGGGAATGTCACATTCCTGGCATCTATCACAACGGGAATATCACTTCACTGGCATCCATGTCGACGGGAATGTCACTTTCCTTGCATCTATAACAATGGGAATGTCGCTTCACTGGCATTTATCAGAATGGGAATGTCACTTCCGTGGAATCCACCTCGACGGGAATGTCACTTCGCTGGCATCTATCACAATAGGAATGTCACTTCCGTGGAATCTATCTCGACGGGAATGTCACATTCCTGGCCTCTATCACAATGGGAATGTCACTTCCGTGGAATCTATCTCGACAGCAATGTCACTTCCATTGCATCTATCACATTGGGTATGTCACGTCCTTGGAATCTATCTCGACAGGATTGTCACTTCCCTGGCATCCATCTCGACGGGAATGTCGCTTTCCTGGCATCAATCACAACGGGAATATCACTTCACTGGCATCCATGTCGACGGGAATGTCACTTTCCTTGCATCTATAACAATGGGAATATCATTTCACTGGCATCTATCACAATGGGAATGTCACTTCACTGGCATCTATCACAATGTGAATATCACTTTGCTGGCCTCTATCACAATGGGAATGTCACTTCACTGGCATCTATCACAATGTGAATATCACTTTACTGGCCTCTATCACAATGGGAATGTCGCTTCACTGGCATCTGTCTTGACGGGAATGTCACTTTCCTTGCATCTATCAGAATGGGAATGTCACTTCCGTGGAATCTATTTCGACAGGAATGTCACTTCCCTGGCAGCTATCACAATGGGAATGTCACTTCCCTAGAATCTATTTCGACAGGAATGTCACTTCACTGGCATCTATCTCGTCGGAAAAGTCACTTTACTGGCATCCATTTGGACGGGAATGTCACTTCCCTGGCATCTATCACAATGGGAATGTCACTTCCGTGGAATCTATCTCGACGGAAATGTCACATTCCTGGCATCTATCACAATGGGAATGTCACTTCCGTGGAATCTATCTCGACAGGAATGTCACTTCCATTGCATCTATCACATTGGGTATGTCACGTCCTTGGAATCTATCTCGACAGGATTGTCACTTCCCTGGCATCCATCTCGACGGGAATGTCGCTTTCCTGGCATCAATCTCGACGGGAATGTCACTTTCCTTGCATCTATCACAATGGGAATCTCACTTTTCTGGCATCAATCTCGACGGGAATGTCTCTTTCCTGGCATCTAATAAAATGGGAATGTCAATTCACTGGCTTCTATCAAAATGGGACTGTCGTACACTGGCATCCATCTCGACGGGAATGTCACTTTCCTTGAATCTATCACAAAGGGAATGTGACTTCCATGGAATCTATCTCGCCGGGAATGTCACTTCCCTGCCATCTATGACAATGGAAATGTCACTTCCCTAGAATCTATTTCGACAGGAATGTCACTTCACTGGCATCTATCTCGTCGGAAAAGTCACTTCACTGGCATCCATCTCGCCGGGAATGTCACTTTCCTTGCATCTATAACAATGGGAATGTCGCTTCACTGGCATCTATCACAATGGGAATGTCTCTTCCGTGGAATCCACCTCGACGGGAATGTCACTTCCCTGGCATCTATCACAATCGGAATGTCACTTCCGTGGAATCTATCTCGACGGGAATGTCACATTCCTGGCATCTATCACAATGGGAATGTCACTTCCGTGGAATCCATCTCGGCAGGAATGACACTTTCCTTGCATCTATCACAATGGGAATGTCACTTCCCTGGAATCTATCTCGACAGGATTGTCACTTCCCTGGCATCTGTCACAATGGGAATGTCACTTCCCTGGCATCTGTCTTGACGGGAACGTCCCTTTCCTTCCGTCTATCACAATGGGAATGTCACTTCCCTGGCATCCATCTCGACGGGAATGTCAATTCCCTGGCATCTATCACAATGGGAATGTCAATTCACTGGCATCTACCACAATGGGAATGTCACTTCCCTGGCATTCATCTCGACGGGAATGTCGCTTCACTGGCATCCATCTCGACGGGAACGTCACTTTCTTTGCATCTATCACAACGGGAATGTGCCTTCACTGGCATCCATGTCGAAGGGAATGTCACTTTCCTTGTATCTATCACAATGGGATTGTCACTTCACTGGCATCCATCTCGACGGGAATGTCACTTTCCTTGTATCTATCACAAAGGGAATGTGACTTCCATGGAATCTATCTCGACGGGAATGTCACTTTCCTTGCATCTATAACAATGTGAATATCACTTCACTGGCATCTATCACAATGGGAATGTCGCAACACTTGCATCTATCTCGACGGGAATGTCACTTTTCTTGCATCTATCACAATGTGAATATCACTTCACTGGCATCTATCACAATGGGAATGTCACTTCACTGGCATCTATCACAATGTGAATATCACTTTACTGGCCTCTATCACAATGGGAATGTCGCTTCACTGGCATCTATCTTGACGGGAATGTCACTTTCCTTGCATCTATCAGAATGGGAATGTCACTTCCGTGGAATCTATCTCAACAGGAATGTCACTTCCCTGGCATCTATCACAATGGGAATGTCACGTCCTTGGAATCTATCTCGACAGGATTGTCACTTCCCTGGCATCCATCTCGACGGGAATGTCGCTTTCCTGGCATCAATCTCGACGGGAATGTCACTTTCCTTGCATCTATCACAATGGGAATGTCACTTTTCTGGCATACATCTCGACGGGAATGTCTCTTTCCTGGCATCTAATAAAATGGGAATGTCAATTCACTGGCTTCTATCAAAATGGGACTGTCGTACACTGGCATCCAAGTCGACGGGAATGTCAATTTCCTTGCATTTATCACAACGGGAATGTCACTTCACTGGCATCTATAACAATGGGAAGGTCGCTTCACTGGAATCCATCTCGACGGGAACGTCAGTATACTTGCATCAATCACAATGGGAATGTCTCTTCTCTGGTATGTATCCCAATGAGAATATCTCTTCACTGGCAGGCATCTCGACGGGAACGTCACTTTCCTTGCCTCTATCACAACCGAATGTCACTTCACAGGCATCTATCATAATTGGAATGTCCCTTAACTGGCATCTATCACAACGGGAATGTCACTTCACTGGCATCTATCACAATGGGAATGTCACTTCACTGGCATCCATCTCGACGGGAATGTCACTTTCCTTGTATCTATCACAAAGGGAATGTGACTTCCATGGAATCTATCTCGCCGGGAATGTAACTTTCCTTGCATCTATAACAATGGGAATGTCGCATCACTTGCATCTATCTCGACGGGAATGTCACTTTCCTTGCATCTATCACAATGTGAATATCATTTCACTGGCATCTATCACAATGGGAATGTCACTTCACTGGCATCTATCACAATGTGAATATCACTTTACTGGCCTCTATCACAATGGGAATGTCGCTTCACTGGCATCCATCTCGACGGGAACGTCACTTTCTTTGCATCTATCACAAGGGGAATCTGCCTTCACTGGCATCCATGTCGAAGGGAATGTTACTTTCCTTGTATCTATCACAATGGGAATGTCACTTCACTGGCATCTATCTTGACGGGAATGTCACTTTCCTTGCATCTATCAGAATGGGAATGTCACTTCCGTGGAATCTATTTCGACAGGAATGTCACTTCCCTGGCAGCTATCACAATGGGAATGTCACTTCCCTAGAATCTATTTCGACAGGAATGTCACTTCACTGGCATCTATCTCGTCGGAAAAGTCACTTTAATGGCATCCATTTGGACGGGAATGTCACTTCCCTGGCATCTATCACAATGGGAATGTCACTTCCGTGGAATCTATCTCGACGGGAATGTCACATTCCTGACATCCATCACAATGGGAATGTCACTTCCGTGGAATCTATCTCGACAGGAATGTCACTTCCATTGCATCTATCACATTGGGAATGTCACGTCCTTGGAATCTATGTCGACAGGATTGTCACTTCCCTGGCATCCATCTCGACGGGAATGTCGCTTTCCTGGCATCAATCTCGACGGGAATGTCACTTTCCTTGCATCTATCACAATGGGAATGTCACTTTTCTGGCATCCATCTCGACGGGAATGACTCTTTCCTGGCATCTAATAAAATGGGAATGTCAATTCACTGGCTTCTATCAAAATGGGACTGTCGTACACTGGCATCCAAGTCGACGGGAATGTCAATTTCCTTGCATCTATCACAACGGGAATGTAACTTCACTGGCATCCATCTCGAAGGGAATGTCACATTCCTTGAATCTATCACAAAGGGAATGTGACATCCATGGAATCTATCTCGCCGGGAATGTCACTTCCCTGCCATCTATCACAATGGGAATGTCACTTCCCTAGAATCTATTTCGACAGGAATGTCACTTCACTGCCAACTATCTCGTCGGAAAAATCACTTTACTGGCATCCATTTGGACGGGAATGTCACTTCCCTGGCATCTATCACAATGGGAATGTCACTTCCGTGGAATCTATCTCGACGGGAATGTCACATTCCTGGCATCTATCACAATAGGAATGTCACTTCCGTGGAATCTATCTCGACAGGAATGTCACTTCCATTGCATCTATCACATTGGGAATGTCACGTCCTTGGAATCTATCTCGACAGGATTGTCACTTCCCTGGCATCCATCTCGACGGGAATGTCTCTTTCCTGGCATCAATCTCGACGGGAATGTCACTTTCCTTGCATCTATCACAATGGGAATGTCACTTTTCTGGCATACATCTCGACGGGAATGTCTCTTTCCTGGCATATAATAAAATGGGAATGTCAATTGACTGGCTTCTATCAAAATGGGACTGTCGTACACTGGCATCCAGGTCGACGGGAATGTCAATTTCCTTGCATCTATCACACAGGGAATGTCACTTCACTGGCATCCATCTCGACGGGAATGTCACTTTCCTTGTATCTATCACAAAGGGAATGTGACTTCCATGGAATCTATCTCGCCGGGAATGTCAATTCCCTGGCATCTAACACAATGAGAATGTCACTTCACTGGCATCCATGTCGCCGGGAATGTCACTTTCCTTGCATCTATAACAATGGGAATGTCGCTTCACTGGCATCTATCTCGACAGGATTGTCACTTCCCTGGCATCTGTCACAATGGGAATGTCACTTCCCTGGCATCTGTCTTGACTGGAACGTCCCTTTCCTTCCGTCTATCCCAATGGGAATGTCACTTCCCTGGCATCCATCTCGACGGGAATGTCAATTCCCTGGCATCTATCACAATGGGAATGTCACTTCCGTGGAATCTATATCGACGGGAATGTCACTTCCCTGGCATCTATCACAATGGGAATGTCAATTCACTGGCATCTATCACAATGGGAATGTCACTTCACTGGCATCTACCACAATGGGAATGTCACTTCCCTGGCATTCATCTCGACGGGAATGTCGCTTCACTGGCATTAATCTCGACGGGAACGTCACTTTCTTTGCATCTATCACAAGGGGAATCTGCCTTCACTGGCATCCATGTCGAAGGGAATGTTACTTTCCTTGTATCTATCACAATGGGAATGTCACTTCACTGGCATCCATCTCGACGGGAATGTCACTTTCCTTGTATCTATCACAAAGGGAATGTGACTTCCATGGAATCTATCTCGCCGGGAATGTCACTTTCCTTGCATCTATAACAATGTGAATATCACTTCACTGGCATCTATCACAATGGGAATGTCGCAACACTTGCATCTATCTCGACGGGAATGTCACTTTCCTTGCATCTATCACAATAGAATGTCACTTCACTGGCATCTATCACAATGTGAATATCAC
Organism: Hemitrygon akajei; assembly: GCF_048418815.1. NCBI lineage: Eukaryota > Metazoa > Chordata > Chondrichthyes > Myliobatiformes > Dasyatidae > Hemitrygon > Hemitrygon akajei. Next base: position 51,011,968 of record NC_133131.1, read on the forward strand.
TTTACCGGCCTCTATCACAATGGGAATGTCACTTCACTGGCATCTATCACAATGTGAATATCAGCTTACTGGCCTCTATCACAATGGGAATGTCGCTTCACTGGCATCTATCTTGACGGGAATGTCACTTTCCTGGCATCTATCACAATGGGAATGTCACTTCCGTGGAATCTATCTCGACAGGAATTTCACTTCCATTGCATCTATCACATTGGGAATGTCACGTCCTTGGAATCTATCTCGACAGGATTGTCACTTCCCTGGCATCCATCTCGACGGGAATGTCGCTTTCCTGGCATCAATCTCGACGGAAATGTCAATTTCCTTGCATTTATCACAACGGGAATGTAACTTCACTGGCATCCATCTCGAAGGGAATGTCACTTTCCTTGAATCTATCACAAAGGGAATGTGACTTCCATGGAATCTATCTCGCAGGGAATGTCACTTCCCTGCCATCTACCACAATGGGAATGTCACTTCACTGGCATACATCTCGACGGGAATGTCACTTTCCTTGAATCTATCACAAAGGGAATGTGACTTCCATGGAATCTATCTCGCAGGGAATGTCACTTCCCTGCCATCTATCACAATGGGAATGTCACTTCCCTAGAATCCATTTCGACAGGAATGTCACTTCACTGGCATCTATCTCGTTGGAAAAGTCACTTTATGGCATCCATTTGGACGGGAATGTCACTTCCCTGGCATCTATCACAATGGGAATGTCACTTCCGTGGAATCTATCTCGACGGGAATGTCACTTCCCTGGCATCAATCACAATGGGGATGTCACTTCCGTGGAATCTATTTCGACAGGAATGTCACTTCCCTGGCATCTATCACAATGGGAATGTCACTTCCCTAGAATCTATTTCGACAGGAATGTCACTTCACTGGCATCTATCTCGTCGGAAAAGTCACTTTACTGGCATCCATTTGGACGGGAATGTCACTTCCCTGGCATCTATCACAATGGGAATGTCACTTCCGTGGAATCTATCTCGACGGGAATGTCACATTCCTGGCATCTATCACAATGGGAATGTCACTTCCGTGGAATCTATCTCGACAGGAATGTCACTTCCATTGCATCTATCACATTGGGAATGTCACGTCCTTGGAATCTATCTCGACAGGATTGTCACTTCCCTGGCATCCATCTCGACGGGAATGTCGCTTTCCTGGCATCAATCTCGACGGGAATGTCACTTTCCTTGCATCTATCACAATGGGAATCTCACTTTTCTGGCATCCATCTCGACGGGAATGTCTCTTTCCTGGCATCTAATAAAATGGGAATGTCAATTCACTGGCTTCTATCAAAATGGGACTGTCGTACACTGGCATCCAAATCGACGGGAATGTCAATTTCCTTGCATCTATCACAACGGGAATGTCACTTCACTGGCATCCATCTCGACGTGAATGTCACTTTCCTTGAATCTATCACAAAGGGAATGTGACTTCCATGGAATCTATCTCGCCGGGAATGTCACTTCCCTGCCATCTATCACAATGGAAATGTCACTTCCCTAGAATCTATTTCGACAGGAATGTCACTTCACTGGCATCTATCTCGTCGGAAAAGTCACTTCACTGGCATCCATCTCGCCGGGAATGTCACTTTCCTTGCATCTATAACAATGGGAATGTCGCTTCACTGGCATCTATCACAATGGGAATGTCTCTTCCGTGGAATCCACCTCGACGGGAATGTCACTTCCCTGGCATCTATCACAATCGGAATGTCACTTCCGTGGAATCTATCTCGACGGGAATGTCACTTTCCTTGCATCTATCACAATGGGAATGTCACTTCCCTGGAATCTATCTCGACAGGATTGTCACTTCCCTGGCATCTGTCACAATGGGAATGTCACTTCCCTGGCATCTGTCTTGACGGGAACGTCCCTTTCCTTCCGTCTATCACAATGGGAATGTCACTTCCCTGGCATCCATCTCGACGGGAATGTCAATTCCCTGGCATCTATCACAATGGGAATGTCAATTCACTGGCATCTATCACAATGGGATTGTCACTTCCCTGGCATCCATCTCGACGGGAATATCATTTCCCTGGCACCTATCACAATGGGAATGTCAATTCACTGGCATCTATCACAATGGGAATGTCACTTCCGTGGAATCTATATCGACGGGAATGTCTCTTCCCTGGCATCTATCACAATGGGAATGTCAATACACTGGCATCTACCACAATGGGAATGTCACTTCCCTGGCATTCATCTCGACGGGAATGTCGCTTCACTGGCATCCATCTCGACGGGAACGTCACTTTCTTTGCATCTATCACAACGGGAATGTGCCTTCACTGGCATCCATCTCGACGGGAATGTCACTTTCCTTGTATCTATCACAAAGGGAATGTGACTTCCATGGAATCGATCTCGACGGGAATGTCACTTTCCTTGCATCTATAACAATGTGAATATCACTTCACTGGCATCTATCACAATGGGAATATCGCAACACTTGCATCTATCTCTACGGGAATGTCACTTTCCTTGCATCTATCACAATGTGAATATCACTTCACTGGCATCTATCACAATGGGAATGTCACTTCACTGGCATCTATCACAATGTGAATATCACTTTACTGGCCTCTATCACAATGGGAATGTCGCTTCACTGGCATCTATCTTGACGGGAATGTCACTTTCCTTGCATCTATCAGAATGGGAATGTCACTTCCGTGGAATCTATCTCGACAGGAATGTCACTTCCCTGGCATCTATCACAATGGGAATGTCACGTCCTTGGAATCTATCTCGACAGGATTGTCACTTCCCTGGCATCCATCTCGACGGGAATGTCGCTTTCCTGTCACCAATCTCGACGGGAATGTCACTTTCCTTGCATCTATCACAATGGGAATGTCACTTCACTGGCATCCATCTCGACGGGAATGTCACTTTCCTTGTATCTATCACAAAGGGAATGTGACTTCCATGGAATCTATCTCGCCGCGAACGTCACTTTCCTTGCATCTATAACAATGTGAATATCACTTCACTGGCATCTATCACAATGGGAATTAATTCGCAACACTTGCATCTGTCTCGACGGGAATGTCACTTTCCTTGCATCTATCACAATGTGAATATCACTTCACTGGCATCTATCACAACGTGAATATCACTTTACTGGCCTCTATCACAATGGGAATGTCGCTTCACTGGCATCTATCTTGACGGGAATGTCACTTTCATTGCATCTATCAGAATGGGAATGTCACTTCCGTGGAATCTATTTCGACAGGAATGTCACCTCCCTGGAATCTATCACAATGGGAATGTCACTTCCCTAAAATCTATTTCGACAGGAATATCACTTCACTGGCATCTATCCCGTCGGAAAAGTCACTTTACTGGCATCCTTTTGGACGGGAATGTCACTTCCCTGGCATCTATCACAATGGGAATGTCACTTCCGTGGAATCTATCTCGACGGGAATGTCACATTCCTGGCATCTATCACAATGGGAATGTCACTTCCGTGGAATCTATCTCGACAGGAATGTCACTTCCATTGCATCTATCACATTGGGAATGTCACGTCCTTGGAATCTATCTCGACAGGATTGTCACTTCCCTGGCATCCATTTCGACGGGAATGTAACTTTCCTTGCATCTATCACAATGGGAATGTCAGTTTTCTGGCATCTAATAAAATGGGATTTGCAATTCACAGGCTTCTATCAAAATGGGACTGTCGTGCCCTGGCATCCAAGTCGACGGGAATGTCAATATCCTTGCATCTATCACAACGGGAATATCACTTCACTGGCATCCATGTCGACGGGAATGTCAATTTCCTTGCATCTATCACAACCGAATGTCACTTCACTGGCATCTATCACAATGGGAATGTCACTTCCCTGCCATCTATCACAATGCAAATGTCACTTCACTGGCATCCATCTCGACGGGAACGTCACTTTCCTTGCATCTATCACAACGGGAATGTCACTTCACTGCCATCTATCATAATTGGAATGTCACTTCACTGGCTTCTATCACAATGGGAATGTCACTTCCCTGGCATTCATCTCGACGGGAATGTCGCTTCATTGGCATCCATTTCGACGGGAACTTCACTTTCTTTGCATCTATCACAACGGGAATGTGCCTTCACTGGCATCCATGTCGAAGGGAATGTTACTTTCCTTGTATCTATGACAATGGGAATGTCACTTCACTGGCATCCATCTCGACGGGAATGTCACTTTCCTTGTATCTATCACAAAGGGAATGTGACTTCCATGGAATCTATCTCGCCGGGAATGTCACTTTCCTTGCATCTATAACAATGTGAATTTCAGTTCACTGGCATCTATCACAATGTGAATATCACTTTACTGGCCTCTATCACAATGGGAATGTCGCTTCTCTGGCATCTATCTTGACGGGAATGTCACTTTCCTTGCATATATCAGTATGGGAATGTCACTTCCGTGGGATCTATTTCGACAGGAATATCACTTCACTGGCATCTATCTCGTCGGAGAAGTCACTTTACTGGCATCCTTTTGGACGGGAATGTCACTTCCCTGGCATCTATCACAATGGGAATGTCACTTCCGTGGAATCTATCTCGATGGGAATGTCACATTCCTGGCATCTATCACAACGGGAATATCACTTCACTGGCATCCATGTCGACGGGAATGTCAATTTCCTTGCATCTATCACAACCGAATGTCACTTCACTGGCATCTATCACAATGGGAATGTCACTTCCCTGCCATCTATCACAATGGGAATGTCACTTCACTGGCATCCATCTCGACGGGAACGTCACTTTCCTTGCATCTATCAAAATGGGAATGTCACCTCTCTGGCATCTATCACAATGCAAATGTCACTTCACTGGCATCCATCTCGACGGGAACGTCACTTTCCTTGCATCTATCACAACTGGAATGTCACTTCACTGCCATCTATCATAATTGGAATGTCACTTCACTGGCTTCTATCACAATGGGAATGTCACTTCCCTGGCATTCATCTCGACGGGAATGTCGCTTCATTGGCATCCATTTCGACGGGAACTTCACTTTCTTTGCATCTATCACAACGGGAATGTGCCTTCACTGGCATCCATGTCGAAGGGAATGTTACTTTCCTTGTATCTATGACAATGGGAATGTCACTTCACTGGCATCCATCTCGACGGGAATGTCACTTTCCTTGTATCTATCACAAAGGGAATGTGACTTCCATGGAATCTATCTCGCCGGGAATGTCACTTTCCTTGCATCTATAACAATGTGAATTTCAGTTCACTGGCATCTATCACAATGTGAATATCACTTTACTGGCCTCTATCACAATGGGAATGTCGCTTCTCTGGCATCTATCTTGACGGGAATGTCACTTTCCTTGCATATATCAGTATGGGAATGTCACTTCCGTGGAATCTATTTCGACAGGAATATCACTTCACTGGCATCTATCTCGTCGGAGAAGTCACTTTACTGGCATCCTTTTGGACGGGAATGTCACTTCCCTGGCATCTATCACAATGGGAATGTCACTTCCGTGGAATCTATCTCGATGGGAATGTCACATTCCTGGCATCTATCACAACGGGAATATCACTTCACTGGCATCCATGTCGACGGGAATGTCACTTTCCTTGCATCTATAACAATGGGAATGTCGCTTCACTGGCATCTATCAGAATGGGAATGTCACTTCCGTGGAATCCACCTCGACGGGAATGTCACTTCGCTGGCATCTATCACAATAGGAATGTCACTTCCGTGGAATCTATCTCGACGGGAATGTCACATTCCTGGCATCTATCACAATGGGAATGTCACTTCCGTGGAATACATCTCGGAAGGAATAACACTTTCCTTGCATCTATCACAATGGGAATGTCACTTTCCTGGAATCTATAACAATGGGAATGTCGCTTCACTGGCATCTATCAGAATGGGAATGTCACTTCCGTGGAATCCACCTCGACAGGAATGTCATCTCCCTGGCATCTATCACATTGGGAATGTCACGTCCTTGGAATCTATCTCGATAGGATTGTCACTACCCTGGCATCTGTCACAATGGGAATGTCACTTCCCTGGCATCTGTCTTGACGGGAACGTCCCTTTCCTTCCGGCTATCACAATGGGAATGTCACTTCCCTGGCATCCATCTCGACGGGAATGTCAATTCCCTGGCATCTATCACAATGGGAATGTCAATTGACTGGCATCTATCACAATGTGATTGTCACTTCCCTGGCATCCATCTCGACGGGAATGTCAATTCCCTGGCATCTATCACAATGGGAATGTCAATTCACTGGCATCTATCACAATGTGATTGTCGCTTCACTGGCATCCATCTCGACGGGAATGTCAACTCACTGGCATCTATCACAATGGGAATGTCACTTCACTGGCATCTACCACAATGGGAATGTCACTTCCCTGGCATTCATCTCGACGGGAATGTCGCTTCACTGGCATCCATCTCGACGGGAACGTCACTTTCTTTGCATCTATCACAACGGGAATGTGCCTTCACTGGCATCCATGTCGAAGGGAATGTCACTTTCCTTGTATCTATCACAATGGGAATGTCACTTCTCTGGCATCTATCACAATGGGAATGTCGCAACACTTGCATCTATCTCGACGGGAATGTCACTTTCCTTGCATTAATAACAATGTGAATATCACTTCTCTGGCATCTATCACAATGGGAATGTCGCAACACTTGCATCTATCTCGACGGGAATGTCACTTTCCTTGCATCTATCACAATGTGAATATCACTTCACTGGCATCTATCACAATGGGACTGTCACTTCACTGGCATCTATCACAATGTGAATATCACTTTACTGGCCTCTATCACAATGGGAATGTCGCTTCACTGGCATCCATCTCGACGGGAATGTCACTTTCCTTGCATCTATCAGAATGGGAATGTCACTTCCGTGGAATCTATCTCGACAGGAATGTCACTTTCCTGGCATCTATCACAATGGAAATGTCACTTCCCTAGAATCTATTTCGACAGGAATGTCACTTCACTGGCATCTATCTCGTCGGAAAAGTCACTTTACTGGCATCCATTTGGACGGGAATGTCACTTCCCTGGCATCTATCACAATGGGAATGTCACTTCCGTGGAATCTATCTCGACGGGAATGTCACATTCCTGGCATCTATCACAATGGGAATGTCACATCCGTGGAATCTATCTCGACAGGAATGTCATTTCCATTGCATCTATCACATTGGGAATGTCACGCCCTTCGAATCTATCTCGACAGGATTGTCACTTCCCTGGCATCCATCTCGACGGGAATGTCGCTTTCCTGGAAGCAATCTCAACGGGAATGTCACTTTCCTTGCATCTATCACAATGGGAATGTCACTTTTCTGGCATCCATCTCGACGGGAATGTCTCTTTCCTGGCATCTAATAAAATGGGAATTTCAATTCACTGGCTTCTATCAAAATGGGACTGTCGTACACTGGCATTCAAGTCGACGGGAATGTCAATTTCCTTGCATCTATCACAACGGGAATGTCACTTCACTGGCATCTATAACAATGGGAAGGTCGCTTCACTGAATCCATCTCGACGGGAATGTCACTTTCCTTGTATCTATCACAAAGGGAATGTGACTTCCATGGAATCTATCTCGCCGGGAATGTAACTTTCCTTGCATCTATAACAATGGGAATGTCGCATCACTTGCATCTATCTCGACGGGAATGTGACTTTCCTTGCATCTATCACAATGTGAAAATCATTTCACTGCCATCTATCACAATGGGAATGTCACATCACTGGCATCTATCACAATGTGAATATCACTTTACTGGCCTCTATCACAATGGGAATGTCGCTTCCGTGGAATCTATCTCGACGGGAATGTCACATTCCTGGCATCTATCACAATGGGAATGTCACTTCCGTGGAATCTATCTCGACAGGAATGTCACTTCCATTGCATCTATCACATTGGGAATGTCACGTCCTTGGAATCTATCTCGACAGGATTGTCACTTCCCTGGCATCCATCTCGACGGGAATGTCGCTTTCCTGGCATCAATCTCGACGGGAATGTCACTTTCCTTGCATCTATCACAATGGGAATGTCACTTTTCTGGCATACATCTCGACGGGAATGTCTCTTTCCTGGCATCTAATAAAATGGGAATGTCAATTCACTGGCTTCTATCAAAATGGGACTGTCGTACACTGGTATCCAAGTCGACGGGAATGTCAATTTCCTTGCATCTATTACAATGGGAATGTCACCTCTCTGGCATCTATCACAATGCAAATGTCACTTCACTGGCATCCATCTCGACGGGAACGTCACTTTCCTTGCATCTATCACAACGGGAATGTCACTTCACTGCCATCTATCATAATTGGAATGTCACTTCACTGGCTTCTATCACAATGGGAATGTCACTTCCCTGGCATTCATCTCGACGGGAATGTCGCTTCATTGGCATCCATTTCGACGGGAACTTCACTTTCTTTGCATCTATCACAACGGGAATGTGCCTTCACTGGCATCCATTTCGAAGGGAATGTTACTTTCCTTGTATCTATGACAATGGGAATGTCACTTCACTGGCATCCATCTCGACGGGAATGTCACTTTCCTTGTATCTATCACAAAGGGAATGTGACTTCCATGGAATCTATCTCGCCGGAAATGTCACTTTCCTTGCATCTATAACAATGTGAATATCAGTTCACTGGCATCTATCACAATGGGAATGTCACTTCACTGGCATCTATCACAATGTGAATATCACTTTACTGGCATCTATCACAATGTGAATATCACTTTACTGGCATCTATCACAATGTGAATATCACTTCACTGGCATCTATCACAATGGGAGTGTCGCAACACCTGCATCTATCTCGACGGGAATGTCACTTTCCTTGCATCTATCACAATGTGAATATCACTTCACTGACATCTATCACAATGGGAATGTCACTTCACTGGCATCTATCACAATGTGAATATCACTTTACTGGCCTCTATCACATTGGGAATGTCGCTTCTCTGGCATCTATCTTGACGGGAATGTCACTTTCCTTGCATATATCAGAATGGGAATGTCACTTCCGTGGAATCTATTTCGACAGGAATATCACTTCACTGGCATCTATCTCGTCGGAGAAGTCACTTTACTGGCATCCTTTTGGACGGGAATGTCACTTCCCTGGCATCTATCACAATGGGAATGTCACTTCCGTGGAATCTATCTCGACGGGAATGTCACATTCTTGGCATCTATCACAACGGGAATATCACTTCACTGGCATCCATGTCGACGGGAATGTCACTTTCCTTGCATCTATAACAATGGGAATGTCGCTTCACTGGCATCTATCAGAATGGGAATGTCACTTCCGTGGAATCCACCTCGACGGGAATGTCACTTCGCTGGCATCTATCACAATAGGAATGTCACTTCCGTGGAATCTATCTCGACGGGAATGTCACATTCCTGGCATCTATCACAATGGGAATGTCACTTCCGTGGAATACATCTCGGAAGGAATAACACTTTCCTTGCATCTATCACAATGGGAATGTCACTTTCCTGGAATCTATCTCGACAGGAATGTCATCTCCCTGGCATCTATCACATTGGGAATGTCACGTCCTTGGAATCTATCTCGATAGGATTGTCACTACCCTGGCATCTGTCACAATGGGAATGTCACTTCCCTGGCATCTGTCTTGACGGGAACGTCCCTTTCCTTCCGTCTATCACAATGGGAATGTCACTTCCCTGGCATCCATCTCGTCGGGAATGTCAATTCCCTGGCATCTATCACAATGGGAATGTCAATTGACTGGCATCTATCACAATGTGATTGTCACTTCCCTGGCATCCATCTCGACGGGAATGTCAATTCCCTGGCATCTATCACAATGGGAATGTCAATTCACTGGCATCTATCACAATGTGATTGTCGCTTCACTGGCATTCATCTCGACGGGAATGTAAATTCCCTGGCATCTATCACAATGGTAATGTCACTTCCGTGGAATCTATATCGACGGGAATGTCACTTCCCTGGCATCTATCACAATGGGAATGTCAATTCACTGGCATCTATCACAATGGGAATGTCACTTCACTGGCATCTACCACAATGGGAATGTCACTTCCCTGGCATTCATCTCGACGGGAATGTCGCTTCACTGGCATCCATCTCGACGGGAACGTCACTTTCTTTGCATCTATCACAACGGGAATGTGCCTTCACTGGCATCCATGTCGAAGGGAATGTCACTTTCCTTGTATCTATCACAATGGGAATGTCACTTCTCTGGCATCCATCTCGACGGGAATGTCACTTTCCTTGTATCTATCACAAAGGGAATGTGACTTCCATGGAATCTATCTCGCCGGGAACGTCACTTTCCTTGCATTAATAACAATGTGAATATCACTTCTCTGGCATCTATCACAATGGGAATGTCGCAACACTTGCATCTATCTCGACGGGAATGTCACTTTCCTTGCATCTATCACAATGTGAATATCACTTCACTGGCATCTATCACAATGGGACTGTCACTTCACTGGCATCTATCACAATGTGAATATCACTTTACTGGCCTGTATCACAATGGGAATGTCGCTTCACTGGCATCCATCTCGACGGGAATGTCACTTTCCTTGCATCTATCAGAATGGGAATGTCACTTCCGTGGAATCTATCTCGACAGGAATGTCACTTTCCTGGCATCTATCACAATGGAAATGTCACTTCCCTAGAATCTATTTCGACAGGAATGTCACTTCACTGGCATCTATCTCGTCGGAAAAGTCACTTTACTGGCATCCATTTGGACGGGAATGTCACTTCCCTGGCATCTATCACAATGGGAATGTCACTTCCGTGAAATCTATCTCGACGGGAATGTCACATTCCTGGCATCTATCAGAATGGGAATGTCACTTCCGTGGAATCTATCTCGACAGGAATGTCACTTCCATTGCATCTATCACATTGGGAATGTCACGCCCTTCGAATCTATCTCGACAGGATTGTCACTTCCCTGGCATCCATCTCGACGGGAATGTCGCTTTCCTGGAATCAATCTCAACGGGAATGTCACTTTCCTTGCATCTATCACAATGGGAATGTCACTTTTCTGGCATCCATCTCGACGGGAATGTCTCTTTCCTGGCATCTAATAAAATGGGAATTTCAATTCACTGGCTTCTATCAAAATGGGACTGTCGTACACTGGCATTCAAGTCGACGGGAATGTCAATTTCCTTGCATCTATCACAACGGGAATGTCACTTCACTGGCATCTATAACAATGGGAAGGTCGCTTCACTGAATCCATCTCGACGGGAATGTCACTTTCCTTGTATCTATCACAAAGGGAATGTGACTTCCATGGAATCTATCTCGCCGGGAATGTAACTTTCCTTGCATCTATAACAATGGGAATGTCGCATCACTTGCATCTATCTCGACGGGAATGTGACTTTCCTTGCATCTATCACAATGTGAAAATCATTTCACTGCCATCTATCACAATGGGAATGTCACATCAATGGCATCAATCACAATGTGAATATCACTTTACTGGCCTCTATCACAATGGGAATGTCGCTTCCGTGGAATCTATCTCGACGGGAATGTCACATTCCTGGCATCTATCACAATGGGAATGTCACTTCCGTGGAATCTATCTCGACAGGAATGTCACTTCCATTGCATCTATCACATTGGGAATGTCACGTCCTTGGAATCTATCTCGACAGGATTGTCACTTCCCTGGCATCCATCTCGACGGGAATGTCGCTTTCCTGGCATCAATCTCGACGGGAATGTCACTTTCCTTGCATCTATCACAATGGGAATGTCACTTTTCTGGCATCCATCTCGACGGGAATGTCTCTTTCCTGGCATCTAATAAAATGGGAACGTCAATTCACTGGCTTCTATCAAAATGGGACTGTCGTACACTGGCATCCAAGTCGACGGGAATGTCAATTTCCTTGCATCTATCACAACGGGAATGTCACTTCACTGGCATCCATCTCGACGGGAATGTCACTTTCCTTGTATCTATCACAAAGGGAATGTGACTTCCATGGAATCTATCTCGCCGGGAATGTCAATTCCCTGGCATCTAACACAATGAGAATGTCACTTCACTGGCATCCATCTCGCCGGGAATGTCACTTTCCTTGCATCTATAACAATGGGAATGTCGCTTCACTGGCATCTATCACAATGGGAATGTCACTTCCGTGGAATCCACCTCGACGGGAATGTCACTTCCCTGGCATCTATCACAATGGGAATGTCACTTCCGTGGAAACTATCTCGACGGGAATGTCACATTCCTGGCATCTATCACAATGGGAATGTCACTTCCGTGGAATCCACCTCGGCAGGAATGACACTTTCCTTGCATCTATCACAATGGGAATATCACTTCCCTGGAATCTATCTCGACAGGATTGTCACATCCCTGGCATCTGTCTTGACGGGAACGTCCCTTTCCTTCCGTCTATCACAATGGGAATGTCACTTCCCTGGCATCCATCTCGACGGGAATGTCAATTCCCTGGCATCTATCACAATGGGAATGTCAATTCCCTGGCATCTATCACAATGGGAATGTCACTTCCGTAGAATCTATATCGACGGGAATGTCACTTCCCTGGCATCTATCACAATGGGAATGTCAATTCACTGGCATCTATCACAATGGGAATGTCAATTCACTGGCATCTATCACAATGGGAATGTCGCTTCACTGGCATCCATCTCGACGGGAACGTCACTTTCTTTGCATCTATCACAACGGGAATGTGCCTTCACTGTCATCCATGTCGAAGGGAATGTTACTTTCCTTGTATCTATCACAATGGGAATGTCACTTCACTGGCATCCATCTCGACGGGAATGTCACTTTCCTTTCATCTATCACAATGTGAATATCACTTCACTGGCATCTATCACAATGGGAATGTCACTTCACTGGCATCTATCACAATGTGAATATCACTTTACTGGATTCTATCACAATGGGAATGTCGCTTCACTGGCATCTATCTTGACGCGAATGTCACTTTCCTTGCATCTATCAGAATGGGAATGTCACTTCCGTGGAATCTATTTCGACAGGAATATCACTTCCCTGGCATCTATCACAATGGGAATGTCACTTCCCTAGAATCTATTTCGACAGGAATATCACTTCACTGGCATCTATCTCGTCGGAAAAGTCACTTTACTGGCATCCTTTTGGACGGGAATGTCACTTCCCTGGCATCTATCACAATGGGAATGTCACTTCCGTGGAATCTATCTCGACGGGAATGTCACATTCCTGGCAGCTATCACAACGGGAATATCACTTCACTGGCATCCATGTCGACGGGAATGTCTCTTTCCTTGCATCTATAACAATGGGAATGTCGCTTCACTGGCATCTATCAGAATGGGAATGTCACTTCCGTGGAATCCACCTCGACGGGAATGTCACATTCCTGGCATCTATCACAATGGGAATGTCACTTCCGTGGAATACATCTCGGAAGGAATGACACTTTCCTTGCATCTATCACATTGGGAATGTCACTTTCCTGGAATCTATCTCGACAGGAATGTCATCTCCCTGGCATCTATCACATTGGGAATGTCACGTCCTTGGAATCTATCTCGACAGGATTGTCACTACCCTGGCATCTGTCACAATGGGAATGTCACTTCCCTGGCATCTGTCTTGACGGGAACGTCCCTTTCCTTCCGTCTATCACAATGGGAATGTCACTTCCCTGGCATCCATCTCGACGGGAATGTCAATTCCCTGGCATCTATCACAATGGGAATGTCAATTCACTGGCATCTATCACAATGTGATTGTCACTTCCCTGGCATCCATCTCGACGGGAATGTCAATTCCCTGGCATCTATCACAATGGGAATGTCAATTCACTGGCATCTATCACAATGTGATTGTTGCTTCACTGGCATCCATCTCGACGGGAATGTCAATTCCCTGGCATCAATCACAATGGGAATGTCACTTCCGTGGAATCTATATCGACGGGAATGTCGCTTCACTGGCATCCATCTCGACGGGAACGTCACTTTCTTTGTATCTATCACAACGGGAATGTGCCTTCACTGGCATCCATCTCGACGGGAATGTCATTTTCCTTGTATCTATCACAAAGGGAATGTGACTTCCATGGAATCTATCTCGCCGGGAACGTTACTTTCCTTGCATCTATAACAATGTGAATATCACTTCACTGGCATCTATCACAATGGGAATGTCGCTTCACTGACATCTATCTTGACGGGAATGTCACTTTCCTTGCATCTATCAGAATGGGAATGTCACTTCCGTGGAATCTATTTCGACAGGAATGTCACTTCCCTAGAATCTATTTCGACAGGAATATCACATCACTGGCATCTATTCCGTCGGAAAAGTCACTTTACTGGCATCCTTTTGGACGGGAATGTCACTTCCCTGGCATCTATCACAATGGGAATGTCACTTCCGTGGAATCTATCTCGACGGGAATGTCACATTCCTGGCATCTATCAGAATGGGAATGTCACTTCCGTGGAATCTATCTCGACAAGAATGTCACTTCCATTGCATCTATCACATTGGGAATGTCACGTCCTTGGAATCTATCTCGAAAGGATTGTCACTTCCCTGGCATCCATTTCGTCGGGAATGTCACTTTCCTTGCATCTATCACAATGGGAATGTCACTTCCGTGGAATCTATCTCGAGGGGAATGTCACATTCCTGGCACCTATCACAATGGGAATGTCACTTCCGTGGAATCTATCTCGACGGGAATGTCACATTCCTGGCACCTATCACAATGGGAATGTCACTTTTCTGGCATCTAATAAAATGGGAATTGCAATTCACAGGCTTCTATCAAAATGGGACTGTCGTGCCCTGGCATCCAAGTCGACGGGAATGTCAATATCCTTGCATCTATCACAACGGGAATGTCACTTCTCTGGCATCTATAACAATGGGAAGGTCGCTTCACTGGAATCCATCTCGACGGGAACGTCAGTATTCTTGCATCTATCACAACCGAAAGTCACTTCACTGGCATCTATCATAATGTGAATGTCACTTCACTGGCATCTATCACAATGGGAATGTCACTTCACTGGCATCTATCACAATGTGAATGTCACTTCACTGGCCTCTATCACAATGCAAATGTCACTTCACTGGCATGCATCTCGACGGGAACGTCACTTTCCCTGCATCTATCACAACGGGAATGTCACTTCACTGGCATCTATCATAATTGGAATGTCACTTCACTGGCTTCTATCACAATGGGAATGTCACTTCCCTGGCATTCATCTCGACGGGAATGTCGCTTCACTGGCATCCATCTCGACGGGAACGTCACTTTCTTTGCATCTATCACAACGGGAATGTGCCTTCACTGGCATCCATGTCGAAGGCAATGTGACTTTCCTTGTATCTATCACAATGGGAATGTCACTTCACTGGCATCCATCTCGACGGGAATGTCACTTTCCTTGTATCTATCACAAAGGGAATGTGACTTCCATGGAATCTATCTCGCCGGGAATGTCACTTTCCTTGCATCTATAACAATGTGTATATCAGTTCACTGGCATCTATCACAATGGGAATGTCGCAACACCTGCATCTATCTCGACGGGAATGTCACTTTCCTTGCATCTATCACAATGTGAATATCACCTCACTGGCATCTATCACAATGGGAATGTCACTTCACTGGTATCTATCACAATGTGAATATCACTTTACTGGCCTCTATCACAATGGGAATGTCGCTTCACAGGCATCTATCTTGACGGGAATGTCACTTTCCTTGCATCTATCAGAATGGGAATGTCACTTCCGTGGAATCTATTTCGACAGGAATATCACTTCCCTGGCATCTATCACAATGGGAATGTCACTTCCCTAGAATCTATTTCGACAGGAATATCACTTCACTGGCATCTATCTCGTCGGAAAAGTCACTTTACTGGCATCCTTTTGGACGGGAATGTTAATTTCCTTGTATCTATCACAATGGGAATGTCACTTCCCTGGCATCTATCACAATGGGAATGTCACTTCCCTAGAATCTATTTCGACAGGAATGTCACTTCACTGGCATCTATCTCGTCGGAAAAGTCACTTTACTGGCATCCTTTTGGACGGGAATGTCACTTTCCTTGTATCTATCACAATGGGAATGTCACTTCCCTAGAATCTATTTCGACAGGAATGTCACTTCACTGGCATCTATCTCGTCGGAAAAGTCACTTTACTGGCATCCTTTTGGACGGGAATGTCACTTTCCTTGTATCTATCACAATGGGAATGTCACTTCCCTAGAATCTATTTCGACAGGAATGTCACTTCACTGGCATCTATCTCGTCGGAAAAGTCACTTTACTGGCATCCTTTTGGACGGGAATGTCACTTTCCTTGTATCTATCACAATGGGAATGTCACTTCACTGGCATCCATCTCGACGGGAATGTCACGTTCCTTGTATCTATCACAAAGGGAATGTGACTTCCATGGAATCTATCTCGCCGGGAACGTCACTTTCCTTGCATCTATAACAATGTGAATATCACTTCACTGGCATCTATCACAATGGGAATGTCGCAACACTTCCATCTATCTCGACGGGAATGTCACTTTCCTTGCATCTATCACAATGTGAATATCACTTCACTGGCATCTATCACAATGGGAATGTCACTTCACTGGCATCTATCACAACGTGAATATCACTTTACTGGCCTCTATCACAATGGGAATGTCGCTTCACTGGCATCTATCTTGACGGGAATGTCACTTTCCTTGCATCTATCAGAATGGGAATGTCACTTCCGTGGAATCTATTTCGACAGGAATGTCACCTCCCTGGCATCTATCACAATGGGAATGTCACTTCCCTAAAATCTATTTCGACAGGAATATCACTTCACTGGCATCTATCCCGTCGGAAAAGTCACTTTACTGGCATCCTTTTGGACGGGAATGTCACTTCCCTGGCATCTATCACAATGGGAATGTCACTTCCGTGGAATCTATCTCGACAGGAATGTCACATTCCTGGCATCTATCACAATGGGAATGTCACTTCCGTGGAATCTATCTCGACAGGAATGTCACTTTCCTTGCATCTATAACAATGGGAATGTCGCTTCACTGGCATCTATCAGAATGGGAATGTCACTTCCGTGGAATCCACCTCGACGGGAATGTCACTTCCCTGGCATCTATCACAATGGGAATGTCACTTCCGTGGAATCTATCTCGACGGGAATGTCACATTCCTGGCATCTATCACAATGGGAATGTCACTTTCCTGGAATCTATCTCGACAGGAATGTCATCTCCCTGGCATCTATCACATTGGGAATGTCACGTCCTTGGAATCTATCTCGACAGGATTGTCACTACCCTGGCATCTGTCACAATGGGAATGTCACTTCCCTGGCATCTGTCTTGACGGGAACGTCCCTTTCCTTCCGTCTATCACAATGGGAATGACAATTCCCTGGCATCCATCTCGACGGGAATGTCAATTCCCTGGCATCTATCACAATGGGAATGTCAATTCACTGGCATCTATCACAATGTGATTGTCACTTCCCTGGCATCCATCTCGACGGGAATGTCAATTCCCTGCATCCATCTCGACGGGAATGTCAATTCCCTGGCATCTATCACAATGGGAATGTCACTTCCGTGGAATCTATATCGACGGGAATGTCACTTCCCTGGCATCTATCACAATGGGAATGTCAATTCACTGGCATCTATCACAATGGGAATGTCACTTCACTGGCATCTACCACAATGGGAATGTCACTTCCCTGGCATTCTACTCGACGGGAATGTCGCTTCACTGGCATCCATCTCGACGGGAACGTCACTTTCTTTGTATCTATCACAATGGGAATGTCACTTCACTGGCATCCATCTCGACGGGAATGTCACTTTCCTGGTATCTATCACAAAGGGAATGTGACTTCCATGGAATCTATCTCGCCGGGAACGTCACTTTCCTTGCATCTATAACAATGTGAATATCACTTCACTGGCATCTATCACAATGGGAATGTCGCAACACTTGCATCTATCTCGACGGGAATGTCACTTTCCTTGCATCTATCACAATGTGAATATCATTTCACTGGCATCTATCACAATAGAATGTCACTTCACTGGCATCTATCACAATGGGAATGTCACTTCACTGGCATCTATCACAATGGGAATGTCACTTCACTGGCATCCATCTCGACGGGACCGTCACTTTCCTTGCATCTATCAAAATGGGAATATCACCTCTCTGGCATCTATCACAATGCAAATGTCACTTCACTGGCATCCATCTCGACGGGAACGTCACTTTCCTTGCATCTATCACAACGGGAATGTCACTTCACTGGCATCTATCATAATTGGAATGTCTCTTCACAGGCTTCTATCACAATGGGAATGTCACTTCCCTGGCATTCATCTCGACGGGAATGTCGCTTCACTGGCATCCATCTCGACGGGAACGTCACTTTCTTTGCATCTATCACAACGGGAGTGTGCCTTCACTGGCATCCATGTCGAAGGGAATGTTACTTTCCTTGTATCTATCACAATGGGAATGTCACTTCACTGGCATCCATCTCGACGGGAATGTCACTTCCCTGGCATCCATCTCGACGGGAATGTCACTTTCCTTGTATCTATCACAAAGGGAATGTGACTTCCATGGAATCTATCTCGCCGGGAATGTCACTTTCCTTGCATCTATAAGAATGTGAATATCACTTCACTGGCATCTATCACAATGGGAATGTCGCAACACCTGCATCTATCACAATGTGAATATCACTTTACTGGCCTCTATCACAATGGGAATGTCGCTTCACTGGCATCTATCTTGACGGGAATGTCACTTTCCTTGCATCTATCAGAATGGGAATGTCACTTCCGTGGAATCTATTTCGACAGGAATATCACTTCCCTGGCATCTATCGCAATGGGAATGTCACTTCCCTAGAATCTATTTCGACAGGAATATCACTTCACTGGCATCTATCTCGTCGGAAAAGTCACTTTACTGGCATCCTTTTGGACGGGAATGTCACTTCCCTTGCATCTATCACAATGGGAATGTCACTTCCGTGGAATCTATCTCGATGGGAATGTCACATTCCTGGCATCTATCACAACTGGAATATCACTTCACTGGCATCCATGTCGACGGGAATGTCACTTTCCTTGCATCTATAACAATGGGAATGTCGCTTCACTGGCATATATCAGAATGGGAATGTCACTTCCGTGGAATCCACCTCGACGGGAATGTCACTTCCCTGGCATCTATCACAATGGGAATGTCACTTCCGTGGAATCTATCTCGTCGGGAATGTCACATTCCTGGCATCTATCACAATGGGAATGTCACTTCCGTGGAATACATCTCGGAAGGAATGACACTTTCCTTGCATCTATCACAATGGGAAAGTCACTTTCCTGGAATCGATCTCGACAGGAATGTCATCTCCCTGGCATCTATCACATTGGGAATGTCACGTCCTTGGAATCTATCTCTACAGGATTGTCACTACCCTGGCATCTGTCACAATGGGAATGTCACTTCCCTGGCATCTGTCTTGACGGGAACGTCCCTTTCCTTCCGTCTATCACAATGGGAATGTCACTTCCCTGGCATCCATCTCGACGGGAATGTCAATTCTCTGGCATCTATCACAATGGGAATGTCAATTCACTGGCATCTATCACAATGTGATTGTCACTTCCCTGGCATCAATCTCGACGGGAATGTCAATTCCCTGGCATCTATCACAATGGGAATGTCAATTCACTGGCATCTATCACAATGTGATTGTCGCTTCACTGGCATCATCTCGACGGGAATGTCAATTCCCTGGCATCTATCACAATGGGAATGTCACTTCCGTGGAATCTATATCGACGGGAATGTCACTTCCCTGGCATCTATCACAATGGGAATGTCAATTCACTGGCATCTATCACAATGGGAATATCACTTCACTGGCATCTACCACAATGGGAATGTCACTTCCCTGGCATTCTACTCGAAGGGAATGTCGCTTCACTGGCATCCATCTCGACGGGAACGTCACTTTCTTTGTATCTATCACAATGGGAATGTCACTTCACTGGCATCCATCTCGACGGGAATGTCACTTTCCTTGTATCTATCACAAAGGGAATGTGACTTCCATGGAATCTATCTCGCCGGGAACGTCACTTTCCTTGCATCTATAACAATGTGAATATCACTTCACTGGCATCTATCACAATGGGAATGTCGCAACACCTGCATCTATCTCGACGGGAATGTGACTTTCCTTGCATCTATCACAATGTGAATATCACTTCACTGGCATCTATCACAATGGGAATGTCACTTCACTGGCATCTATCACAATGTGAATATCACTTTACTGGCCTCTATCACAATGGGAATGTCGCTTCACTGGCATCTATCTTGACGGGAATGTCACTTTCCTTGCATCTATCAGAATTTGAATGTCACTTCCGTGGAATCTATTTCGACAGGAATATCACTTCCCTGGCATCTATCACAATGGGAATGTCACTTCCCTAGAATCTATTTCGACAGGAATATCACTTCACTGGCATCTATCACGTCGGAAATGTCATTTTACTGGCATCCTTTTGGACGGGAATGTCACTTCCCTGGCATCTATCACAATGGGAATGTCACTTCCGTGGAATCTATCTCGACGGGAATGTCACATTCCTGGCAGCTATCACAACGGGAATATCACTTCACTGGCATCCATGTCGACGGGAATGTCACTTTCCTTGCAGCTATAACAATGGGAATGTCGCTTCACTGGCATCTATCAGAATGGGAATGTCACTTACGTGGAATCCACCTCGACTGGAATGTCGCTTCCCTGGCATCTATCACAATGGGAATGTCACTTCCGTGGAATCTATCTCGACGGGAATGTCACATTCCTGGCATCTATCACAATGGGAATGTCACTTCCGTGGAATACATCTCGGAAGGAATGACACTTTCCTTGCATCTATCACAATGGGAAAGTCACTTTCCTGGAATCTATCTCGACAGGAATGTCATCTCCCTGGCATCTATCACATTGGGAATGTCACGTCCTTGGAATCTATCTCGACAGGATTGTCACTACCCTGGCATCTGTCACAATGGGAATGTCACTTCCCTGGCATCTGTCTTGACGGGAACGTCCCTTTCCTTCCGTCTATCACAATGGGAATGTCACTTCCCTGGCATCCATCTCGACGGGAATGTCAATTCCCTGGCATCTATCACAATGGGAATGTCAATTCACTGGCATCTATCACAATGTGATTGTCACTTCCCTGGCATCCATCTCGACGGGAATGTCAATTCCCTGGCATCTATCACAATGGGAATGTCACTTCCGTGGAATCTATATCGACGGGAATGTCACTTCCCTGGCATCTATCACAATGGGAATGTCAATTCACTGGCATCTATCACAATGGGAATATCACTTCACTGGCATCTACCACAATGGGAATGTCACTTCCCTGGCATTCTACTCGAAGGGAATGTCGCTTCACTGGCATCCATCTCGACGGGAACGTCACTTTCTTTGTATCTATCACAATGGGAATGTCACTTCACTGGCATCCATCTCGACGGGAATGTCACTTTCCTTGTATCTATCACAAAGGGAATGTGACTTCCATGGAATCTATCTCGCCGGGAACGTCACTTTCCTTGCATCTATAACAATGTGAATATCACTTCACTGGCATCTATCACAATGGGAATGTCGCAACACCTGCATCTATCTCGACGGGAATGTGACTTTCCTTGCATCTATCACAATGTGAATATCACTTCACTGGCATCTATCACAATGGGAATGTCACTTCACTGGCATCTATCACAATGTGAATATCACTTTACTGGCCTCTATCACAATGGGAATGTCGCTTCACTGGCATCTATCTTGACGGGAATGTCACTTTCCTTGCATCTATCAGAATTTGAATGTCACTTCCGTGGAATCTATTTCGACAGGAATATCACTTCCCTGGCATCTATCACAATGGGAATGTCACTTCCCTAGAATCTATTTCGACAGGAATATCACTTCACTGGCATCTATCACGTCGGAAATGTCATTTTACTGGCATCCTTTTGGACGGGAATGTCACTTCCCTGGCATCTATCACAATGGGAATGTCACTTCCGTGGAATCTATCTCGACGGGAATGTCACATTCCTGGCAGCTATCACAACGGGAATATCACTTCACTGGCATCCATGTCGACGGGAATGTCACTTTCCTTGCAGCTATAACAATGGGAATGTCGCTTCACTGGCATCTATCAGAATGGGAATGTCACTTACGTGGAATCCACCTCGACTGGAATGTCGCTTCCCTGGCATCTATCACAATGGGAATGTCACTTCCGTGGAATCTATCTCGACGGGAATGTCACATTCCTGGCATCTATCACAATGGGAATGTCACTTCCGTGGAATACATCTCGGAAGGAATGACACTTTCCTTGCATCTATCACAATGGGAAAGTCACTTTCCTGGAATCTATCTCGACAGGAATGTCATCTCCCTGGCATCTATCACATTGGGAATGTCACGTCCTTGGAATCTATCTCGACAGGATTGTCACTACCCTGGCATCTGTCACAATGGGAATGTCACTTCCCTGGCATCTGTCTTGACGGGAACGTCCCTTTCCTTCCGTCTATCACAATGGGAATGTCACTTCCCTGGCATCCATCTCGACGGGAATGTCAATTCCCTGGCATCTATCACAATGGGAATGTCAATTCACTGGCATCTATCACAATGTGATTGTCACTTCCCTGGCATCCATCTCGACGGGAATGTCAATTCCCTGGCATCTATCACAATGGGAATGTCACTTCCGTGGAATACATCTCGGAAGGAATGACACTTTCCTTGCATCTATCACAATGGGAAAGTCACTTTCCTGGAATCTATCTCGACAGGAATGTCATCTCCCTGGCATCTATCACATTGGGAATGTCACGTCCTTGGAATCTATCTCGACAGGATTGTCACTACCCTGGCATCTGTCACAATGGGAATGTCACTTCCCTGGCATCTGTCTTGACGGGAACGTCCCTTTCCTTCCGTCTATCACAATGGGAATGTCACTTCCCTGGCATCCATCTCGACGGGAATGTCAATTCCCTGGCATCTATCACAATGGGAATGTCAATTCACTGGCATCTATCACAATGTGATTGTCACTTCCCTGGCATCCATCTCGACGGGAATGTCAATTCCCTGGCATCTATCACAATGGGAATGTCAATTCACTGGCATCTATCACAATGTGATTGTCGCTTCACTGGCATCCATCTCGACGGGAATGTCAATTCCCTGGCATCTATCACAATGGGAATGTCACTTCCGTGGAATCTATATCGACGGGAATGTCACTTCCCTGGCATCTATCACAATGAGAATGTCAATTCACTGGCATCTATCACAATGGGAATGTCACTTCACTGGCATCTACCACAATGGGAATGTCACTTCCCTGGCATTCTACTCGACGGGAATGTCGCTTCACTGGCATCCATCTCGACGGGAACGTCACTTTCTTTGTATCTATCACAATGGGAATGTCAATTCACTGGCATCTATCACAATGTGATTGTCACTTCCCTGGCATCCATCTCGACGGGAATGTCAATTCCCTGGCATCTATCACAATGGGAATGTCAATTCACTGGCATCTATCACAATGTGATTGTCGCTTCACTGGCATCCATCTCGACGGGAATGTCAATTCCCTGGCATCTATCACAATGGGAATGTCACTTCCGTGGAATCTATATCGACGGGAATGTCACTTCCCTGGCATCTATCACAATGAGAATGTCAATTCACTGGCATCTATCACAATGGGAATGTCACTTCACTGGCATCTACCACAATGGGAATGTCACTTCCCTGGCATTCTACTCGACGGGAATGTCGCTTCACTGGCATCCATCTCGACGGGAACGTCACTTTCTTTGTATCTATCACAATGGGAATGTCACTTCACTGGCATGCATCTCGACGGGAATGTCACTTTCCTTGTATCTATCACAAAGGGAATGTGACTTCCATGGAATCTATCTCGCCGGGAACGTCACTTTCCTTGCATCTATAACAATGTGAATATCAATTCACTGGCATCTATCACAATGGGAATGTCGCAACACTTGCATCTATCTTGACGGGAATGTCACTTTCCTTGCATCTATCACAATGTGAATATCACTTCACTGGCATCTATCACAATGGGAATGTCACTTCACTGGCATCTATCACAATGTGAATATCACTTTACTGGCCTCTATCACAATGGGAATGTCGCTTCACTGGCATCTATCTTGACGGGAATGTCACTTTCCTTGCATCTATCAGAATGGGAATGTCACTTCCGTGGAATCTATTTCGACAGGAATGTCACTTCCCTGGCATTTATCACAATGGGAATGTCACTTCCCTAGAATCTATTTCGACAGGAATATCACTTCACTGTCATCTATCTCGAAGGAAAAGTCACTTTACTGGCATCCTTTTGGACGGGAATGTCACTTCCCTGGCATCTATCACAATGGGAATGTCACTTCCGTGGAATCTATCTCGACGGGAATGTCACATTCCTGGCATCTATCACAATGGGAATGTCACTTTTCTGGCATCTATCACAATGGGAATGTCACTTTTCTGGCATCTAATAAAATGGGAATTGCAATTCACAGGCTTCTATCAAAATGGGACTGTCGTGCCCTGGCATCCAAGTCGACGGGAATGTCAATATCCTTGCATCTATCACAACGGGAATGTCACTTCTCTGGCATCTATAACAATGGGAAGGTCGATTCACTGGAATCCATCTCGACGGGAATGTCACTTTCCTTGTATCTATCACAAAGGGAATGTGACTTCCATGGAATCTATCTCGCCGGGAATGTCAATTCCCTGGCATCTAACACAATGAGAATGTCACTTCACTGGCATCCATCTCGCCGGGAATGTCACTTTCCTTGCATCTATAACAATGAGAATGTCGCTTCACTGGCATCTAGCACAATGGGAATGTCACTTCCGTGGAATCCACCTCGACGGGAATGTCACTTCCGTGGCATCTATCACAATGGGAATGTCACTTCCGTGGAATCTATCTCGACGGGAATGTCACATTCCTGGCATCTATGACAATGGGAATGTCACTTCCGTGGAATCCACCTCGACGGGAAAGTCACTTCCCTGGCATCTATCACAATGGGAATGTCACTTCCGTGGAATCTATCTCGACGGGAATGTCACATTCCTGGCATCTATCACAATGGGAATGTCACTTCCGTGGAATACATCTCGGAAGGAATGACACTTTCCTTGCATCTATCACAATGGGAAAGTCACTTTCCTGGAATCTATCTCGACAGGAATGTCATCTCCCTGGCATCTATCACATTGGGAATGTCACGTCCTTGGAATCTATCTCGACAGGATTGTCACTACCCTGGCATCTGTCACAATGGGAATGTCACTTCCCTGGCATCTGTCTTGACGGGAACGTCCCTTTCCTTCCGTCTATCACAATGGGAATGTCACTTCCCTGGCATCCATCTCGACGGGAATGTCAATTCCCTGGCATCTATCACAATGGGAATGTCATTTCACTGGCATCTATCACAATGTGATTGTCACTTCCCTGGCATCCATCTCGACGGGAATGTCAATTCCCTGGCATCTATCACAATGGGAATGTCAATTCACTGGCATCTATCACAATGTGATTGTCGCTTCACTGGCATCCATCTCGACGGGAATGTCAATTCCCTGGCATCTATCACAATGGGAATGTCACTTCCGTGGAATCTATATAGACGGGAATGTCACTTCCCTGGCATCTATCACAATGCGAATGTCAATTCACTGGCATCTATCACAATGGGAATGTCACTTCACTGGCATCTACCACAATGGGAATGTCACTTCCCTAGAATCTATTTCGACAGGAATGTCATTTCACTGGCATCTATCTCGTCGGAAAAGTCACTTTACTGCTCATCCATTTGGACGGGAATGTCACTTCCCTGGCATCTATCACAATGGGAATTTCACTTCCGTGGAATCTATCTCGACGGGAATGTCACATTCCTGGCATCTATCACAATGGGAATGTCACTTCCGTGGAATCTATCTCGACAGGAATGTCACTTCCATTGCATCTATCACATTGGGAATGTCACGTCCTTGGAATCTATCTCGACAGGATTGTCACTTCCCTGGCATCGATCTCGACGGGAATGTCGCTTTCCTGGCATCAATCTCGACGGGAATGTCACTTTCCTTGCATCTATCACAATGGGAATGTCACTCTTCTGGCATCCATCTCGACGGGAATGTCTCTTTCCTGGCATCTAATAAAATGGGAATGTCAATTCACTGGCTTCTATCAAAATGGGACTGTCGTACACTGGCATCCAAGTCGACGGGAATGTCAATTTCCTTGCATCTATCACAATGGGAATGTCACTTCACTGGCATCCATCTCGACGGGAATGTCACTTTCCTTGTATCTATCACAAAGGGAATGTGACTTCCATGGAATCTATCTCGCCGGGAATGTCAATTCCCTGGCATCTAACACAATGAGAATGTCACTTCACTGGCATCCATCTCGCCGGGAATGTCACTTTCCTTGCATCTATAACAATGAGAATGTCGCTTCACTGGCATCTAGCACAATGGGAATGTCACTTCCGTGGAATCCACCTCGACGGGAATGTCACTTCCGTGGCATCTATCACAATGGGAATGTCACTTCCGTGGAATCTATCTCGACGGGAATGTCACATTCCTGGCATCTATCACAATGGGAATGTCACTTCCGTGGAATCCATCTCGGCAGGAATGACACTTTCCTTGCATCTATCACAATGGGAATGTCACTTCACTGGAATCTATCTCGACAGGATTGTCACTTCCCTGGCATCTGTCACAATGGGAATGTCACTTCCCTGGCATCTGTCGTGACGGGAACGTCCCTTTCCTTCCGTCTATCACAATGGGAATGTCACTTCCCTGGCATCCATCTCGACGGGAATGTCAATTCCCTGGCATCTATCACAATGGGAATGTCAATTCCCTGGCATCTATCACAATGGGAATGTCACTTCCGTAGAATCTATATCGACGGGAATGTCACTTCGCTGGCATCTATCACAATGGGAATGTCAATTCACTGGCATCTATCACAATGGGAATGTCACTTCACTGGCATCTACCACAATGGGAATGTCACTTCCCTGGCATTCATCTCGACGGGAATGTCGCTTCACTGGCATCCATCTCGACGGGAACGTCACTTTCTTTGCATCTATCACAACGGGAAAGTGCCTTCACTGGCATCCATGTCGAAGGGAATGTTACTTTCCTTGTATCTATCACAATGGGAATGTCACTTCACTGGCATCCATCTCGACGGGATTGTCACTTTCCTTGTATCTATCACAAAGGGAATGTGACTTCCATGGAATCTATCTCGCCGGGAACGACACTTTCCTTGCATCTACAACAATGTGAATATCACTTCACTGGCATCTATCACAATGGGAATGTGGCAACACTTGCATCTATCTTGACGGGAATGTCACTTTCCTTGCATCTATCAGAATGGGAATGTCACTTCCGTGGAATCTATTTCGACAGGAATGTCACTTCCCTGGCATCTATCACAATGGGAATGTCACTTCCCTAGAATCTATTTCGACAGGAATATCACTTCACTGTCATCTATCTCGAAGGAAAAGTCACTTTACTGGCATCCTTTTGGACGGGAATGTCACTTCCCTGGCATCTATCACAATGGGAATGTCACTTCCGTGGAATCTATCTCGACGGGAATGTCACATTCCTGGCATCCATCACAATGGGAATGTCAGTTCCGTGGAATCTATCTCGACGGGAATGTCACATTCCTGGCATCCATCACATTGGGAATGTCACTTTTCTGGCATCTAATAAAATGGGAATTGCAATTCACAGGCTTCTATCAAAATGGGACTGTCGTGCCCTGGCATCCAAGTCGACGGGAATGTCAATATCCTTGCATCTATCACAACGGGAATGTCACTTCTCTGGCATCTATAACAATGGGAAGGTCGCTTCACTGGAATCCATCTCGACGGGAATGTCACTTTCCTTGTATCTAACACAATGAGAATGTCACTTCACTGGCATCCATCTCGCCGGGAATGTCACTTTCCTTGCATCTATAACAATGAGAATGTCGCTTCACTGGCATCTAGCACAATGGGAATGTCACTTCCGTGGAATCCACCTCGACGGGAATGTCACTTCCGTGGCATCTATCACAATGGGAATGTCACTTCCGTGGAATCTATCTCGACGGGAATGTCACATTCCTGGCATCTATGACAATGGGAATGTCACTTCCGTGGAATCCACCTCGACGGGAAAGTCACTTCCCTGGCATCTATCACAATGGGAATGTCACTTCCGTGGAATCTATCTCGACGGGAATGTCACATTCCTGGCATCTATCACAATGGGAATGTCACTTCACTGGCATCTACCACAATGGGAATGTCACTTCCCTAGAATCTATTTCGACAGGAATGTCATTTCACTGGCATCTATCTCGTCGGAAAAGTCACTTTACTGGCATCCATTTGGACGGGAATGTCACTTCCCTGGCATCTATCACAATGGGAATTTCACTTCCGTGGAATCTATCTCGACGGGAATGTCACATTCCTGGCATCTATCACAATGGGAATGTCACTTCCGTGGAATCTATCTCGACAGGAATGTCACTTCCATTGCATCTATCACATTGGGAATGTCACGTCCTTGGAATCTATCTCGACAGGATTGTCACTTCCCTGGCATCGATCTCGACGCGAATGTCGCTTTCCTGGCATCAATCTCGACGGGAATGTCACTTTCCTTGCATCTATCACAAAGGGAATGTCACTTTTCTGGCATCCATCTCGACGGGAATGTCTCTTTCCTGGCATCTAATAAAATGGGAATGTCAATTCACTGGCTTCTATCAAAATGGGACTGTCGTACACTGGCATCCAAGTCGACGGGAATGTCAATTTCCTTGCATCTATCACAATGGGAATGTCACTTCACTGGCATCCATCTCGACGGGAATGTCACTTTCCTTGTATCTATCACAAAGGGAATGTGACTTCCATGGAATCTATCTCGCCGGGAATGTCAATTCCCTGGCATCTAACACAATGAGAATGTCACTTCACTGGCATCCATCTCGCCGGGAATGTCACTTTCCTTGCATCTATAACAATGAGAATGTCGCTTCACTGGCATCTAGCACAATGGGAATGTCACTTCCGTGGAATCCACCTCGACGGGAATGTCACTTCCGTGGCATCTATCACAATGGGAATGTCACTTCCGTGGAATCTATCTCGACGGGAATGTCACATTCCTGGCATCTATCACAATGGGAATGTCACTTCCGTGGAATCCATCTCGGCAGGAATGACACTTTCCTTGCATCTATCACAATGGGAATGTCACTTCACTGGAATCTATCTCGACAGGATTGTCACTTCCCTGGCATCTGTCACAATGGGAATGTCACTTCCCTGGCATCTGTCGTGACGGGAACGTCCCTTTCCTTCCGTCTATCACAATGGGAATGTCACTTCCCTGGCATCCATCTCGACGGGAATGTCAATTCCCTGGCATCTATCACAATGGGAATGTCAATTCCCTGGCATCTATCACAATGGGAATGTCAATTCCCTGGCATCTATCACAATGGGAATGTCACTTCCGTAGAATCTATATCGACGGGAATGTCACTTCGCTGGCATCTATCACAATGGGTATGTCAATTCACTGGCATCTATCACAATGGGAATGTCACTTCACTGGCATCTACCACAATGGGAATGTCACTTCCCTGGCATTCATCTCGACGGGAATGTCGCTTCACTGGCATCCATCTCGACGGGAACGTCACTTTCTTTGCATCTATCACAACGGGAAAGTGCCTTCACTGGCATCCATGTCGAAGGGAATGTTACTTTCCTTGTATCTATCACAATGGGAATGTCACTTCACTGGCATCCATCTCGACGGGATTGTCACTTTCCTTGTATCTATCACAAAGGGAATGTGACTTCCAAGGAATCTATCTCGCCGGGAACGACACTTTCCTTGCATCTACAACAATGTGAATATCACTTCACTGGCATCTATCACAATGGGAATGTCGCAACACTTGCATCTATCTTAACGGGAATGTCACTTTCCTTGCATCTATCACAATGTGAATATCACTTTACTGGCCTCTATCACAATGGGAATGTCGCTTCACTGGCATCTATCTTGACGGGAAAGTCACTTTCCTTGCATCTATCAGAATGGGAATGTCACTTCCGTGGAATCTATTTCGACAGGAATGTCACTTCCCTGGCATCTATCACAATGGGAATGTCACTTCCCTAGAATCTATTTCGACAGGAATATCACTTCACTGTCATCTATCTCGAAGGAAAAGTCACTTTACTGGCATCCTTTTGGACGGGAATGTCACTTCCCTAGAATCTATTTCGACAGGAATGTCACTTCACAGGCATCTATCTCGTCGGAAAAGTCACTTTACTGGCATCCTTTTGGACGGGAATGTCACTTCCCTGGCATCTATCACAATGGGAATGTCACTTCCGTGGAATCTATCTCGACGGGAATGTCACATTCCTGGCATCCATCACAATGGGAATGTCACTTTTCTGGCATCTAATAAAATGGGAATTGCAATTCACAGGCTTCTATCAAAATGGGACTGTCGTGCCCTGGCATCCAAGTCGACGGGAATGTCAATATCCTTGCATCTATCACAACGGGAATGTCACTTCTCTGGCATCTATAACAATGGGAAGGTCGATTCACTGGAATCCATCTCGACGGGAATGTCACTTTCCTTGTATCTATCACAAAGGGAATGTGACTTCCATGGAATCTATCTCGCCGGGAATGTCAATTCCCTGGCATCTAACACAATGAGAATGTCACTTCACTGGCATCCATCTCGCCGGGAATGTCAATTCCCTGGCATCTAACACAATGAAAATGTCACTTCACTGGCATCCATCTCGCCGGGAATGTCACTTTCCTTGCATCTATAACAATGAGAATGTCGCTTCACTGGCATCTAGCACAATGGGAATGTCACTTCCGTGGAATCCACCTCGACGGGAATGTCACTTCCGTGGCATCTATCACAATGGGAATGTCACTTCCGTGGAATCTATCTCGACGGGAATGTCACATTCCTGGCATCTATGACAATGGGAATGTCACTTCCGTGGAATCCACCTCGACGGGAAAGTCACTTCCCTGGCATCTATCACAATGGGAATGTCACTTCCGTGGAATCTATCTCGACGGGAATGTCACATTCCTGGCATCTATCACAATGGGAATGTCACTTCCGTGGAATACATCTCGGAAGGAATGACACTTTCCTTGCATCTATCACAATGGGAAAGTCACTTTCCTGGAATCTATCTCGACAGGAATGTCATCTCCCTGGCATCTATCACATTGGGAATGTCACGTCCTTGGAATCTATCTCGACAGGATTGTCACTACCCTGGCATCTGTCACAATGGGAATGTCACTTCCCTGGCATCTGTCTTGACGGGAACGTCCCTTTCCTTCCGTCTATCACAATGGGAATGTCACTTCCCTGGCATCCATCTCGACGGGAATGTCAATTCCCTGGCATCTATCACAATGGGAATGTCAATTCACTGGCATCTATCACAATGTGACTGTCACTTCCCTGGCATCCATCTCGACGGGAATGTCAATTCCCTGGCATCTATCACAATGGGAATGTCACTTCCGTGGAATCTATATAGACGGGAATGTCACTTCCCTGGCATCTATCACAATGGGAATGTCAATTCACTGGCATCTATCACAATGGGAATGTCACTTCACTGGCATCTACCAGAATGGGAATGTCAGTTTCCTAGAATCTATTTCGACAGGAATGTCATTTCACTGGCATCTATCTCGTCGGAAAAGTTACTTTACTGGCATCCATTTGGACGGGAATGTCACTTCCCTGGCATCTATCACAATGGGAATTTCACTTCCGTGGAATCTATCTCGACGGGAATGTCACATTCCTGGCATCTATCACAATGGGAATGTCACTTCCGTGGAATCTATCTCGACAGGAATGTCACTTCCATTGCATCTATCACATTGGGAATGTCACGTCCTTGGAATCTATCTCGACAGGATTGTCACTTCCCTGGCATCCATCTCGACGGGAATGTCGCTTTCCTGGCATCAATCTCGACGGGAATGTCACTTTCCTTGCATCTATCACAATGGGAATGTCACTTTTCTGGCATCCATCTCGACGGGAATGTCTCTTTCCTGGCATCTAATAAAATGGGAATGTCAATTCACTGGCTTCTATCAAAATGGGACTGTCGTACACTGGCATCCAAGTCGACGGGAATGTCAATTTCCTTGCATCTATCACAATGGGAATGTCACTTCACTGGCATCCATCTCGACGGGAATGTCACTTTCCTTGTATCTATCACAAAGGGAATGTGACTTCCATGGAATCTATCTCGCCGGGAATGTCAATTCCCTGGCATCTAACACAATGAGAATGTCACTTCACTGGCATCCATCTCGCCGGGAATGTCACTTTCCTTGCATCTATAACAATGAGAATGTCGCTTCACTGGCATCTAGCACAATGGGAATGTCACTTCCGTGGAATCCACCTCGACGGGAATGTCACTTCCGTGGCATCTATCACAATGGGAATGTCACTTCCGTGGAATCTATCTCGACGGGAATGTCACATTCCTGGCATCTATCACAATGGGAATGTCACTTCCGTGGAATCCATCTCGGCAGGAATGACACTTTCCTTGCATCTATCACAATGGGAATGTCACTTCACTGGAATCTATCTCGACAGGATTGTCACTTCCCTGGCATCTGTCTCAATGGGAATGTCACTTCCCTGGCATCTGTCGTGACGGGAACGTCCCTTTCCTTCCGTCTATCACAATGGGAATGTCACTTCCCTGGCATCCATCTCGACGGGAATGTCAATTCCCTGGCATCTATCACAATGGGAATGTCAATTCCCTGGCATCTATCACAATGGGAATGTCACTTCCGTAGAATCTATATCGACGGGAATGTCACTTCGCTGGCATCTATCACAATGGGAATGTCAATTCCCTGGCATCTATCACAATGGGAATGTCAATTCACTGGCATCTATCACAATGTGATTGTCACTTCCCTGGCATCCATCTCGACGGGAATGTCAATTCCCTGGCATCTATCACAATGGCAATGTCAATTCACTGGCATCTATCACAATGTGATTGTCGCTTCACTGGCATCCATCTTGACGGGAATGTCAATTCCCTGGCATCTATCACAATGGGAATGTCAATTCACTGGCATCTATCACAATGTGATTGTCACTTCCCTGGCATCCATCTCGACGGGAATGTCAATTCCCTGGCATCTATCACAATGGGAATGTCAATTCACTGGCATCTATCACAATGTGATTGTCGCTTCACTGGCATCCATCTTGACGGGAATGTCAATTCCCTGGCATCTATCACAATGGGAATGTCACTTCCGTGGAATCTATATAGACGGGAATGTCACTTCCCTGGCATCTATCACAATGGGAATGTCACTTCACTGGCATCTATCACAATGGGAATGTCACTTCACTGGCATCTACCACAATGGTAATGTCACTTCCCTGGCATTCTACTCGACGGGAATGTCGCTTCACTGGCATCCATCTCGACGGGAACGTCACTTTCTTTGTATCTATCACAATGGGAATGTCACTTCACTGGCATCCATCTCGACGGGAATGTCACTTTCCTTGTATCTATCACAAAGGGAATGTGACTTCCATGGAATCTATCTCGCCGGGAACGTCACTTTCCTTGCATCTATAACAATGTGAATATCACTTCACTGGCATCTATCACAATGGGAATGTCGCAACACTTGCATCTATCTCGACGGGAATGTCACTTTCCTTGCATCTTTCACAATGTGAATATCACTTCACTGGCATCTATCACAATGGGAATGTTACTTCACTGGCATCTATCACAATGTGAATATCACTTTACTGGCCTCTATCACAATGGGAATGTCGCTTCACTGGCATCTATCTTGACGGGAATGTCACTTTCCTTGCATCTATCAGAATGGGAATGTCACTTCCGTGGAATCTATTTCGACAGGAATGTCACTTCCCTGGCAGCTATCACAATGGGAAAGTCACTTCCCTAGAATCTATTTCGACAGGAATGTCACTTCACTGGCATCTATCTCGTCGGAAAAGTCACTTTACTGGCATCCATTTGGACGGGAATGTCACTTCCCTGGCTTCTATCACAATGGGAATGTCACTTCCGTGGAATCTATCTCGACGGGAATGTCACATTCCTGGCATCTATCACAATGGGAATGTCACATTCCTGGCATCTATCACAATGGGAATGTCACTTCCGTGGAATCTATCTCGACAGGAATGTCACTTCCATTGCATCTATCACATTGGGAATGTCACGTCCTTGGAATCTATGTCGACAGGATTGTCACTTCCCTGGCATCCATCTCGACGGGAATGTCGCTTTCCTGGCATCAATCTCGACGGGAATGTCACTTTCCTTGCATCTATCACAATGGGAATGTCACTTTTCTGGCATCCATCTCGACGGGAATGTCTCTTTCCTGGCATCTAATAAAATGGGAATGTCAATTCACTGGCTTCTATCAAAATGGGACTGTCGTACACTGGCATCCAAGTCGACGGGAATGTCAATTTCCTTGCATCTATCACAACGGGAATGTCACTTCACTGGCATCCATCTCGAAGGGAATGTCACTTTCCTTGAATCTATCACAAAGGGAATGTGACTTCCATGGAATCTATCTCGCCGGGAATGTCACTTCCCTGCCATCTATCACAATGGGAATGTCACTTCCCTAGAATCTATTTCGACAGGAATGTCACTTCACTGGCATCTATCTCGTCGGAAAAGTCACTTTACTGGCATCCATTTGGACGGGAATGTCACTTCCCTGGCAGCTATCACAATGGGAATGTCACTTCCGTGGAATCTATCTCGACGGGAATGTCACATTCCTGGCATCTATCACAATGGGAATGTCACTTCCGTGGAATCTATCTCGACAGGAATGTCACTTCCATTGCATCTATCACATTGGGAATTTCACGTCCTTGGAATCTATCTCGACAGGATTGTCACTTCACTGGCATCCATCTCGACGGGAATGTCGCTTTCCTGGCATCAATCTCGACGGGAATGTCACTTTCCTTGCATCTATCACAATGGGAATGTCACTTTTCTGGCATCCATCTCGACGGGAATGTCTCTTTCCTGGCATCTGATAAAATGGGAATGTCAATTCACTGGCTTCTATCAAAATGGGACTGTCGTACACTGGCATCCAAGTCGACGGGAATGTCAATTTCCTTGCATCTATCACAATGGGAATGTCACTTCACTGGCATCCATCTCGACGGGAATGTCACTTTC
This sequence comes from Hemitrygon akajei, assembly GCF_048418815.1. Classification (NCBI taxonomy): domain Eukaryota; kingdom Metazoa; phylum Chordata; class Chondrichthyes; order Myliobatiformes; family Dasyatidae; genus Hemitrygon; species Hemitrygon akajei. Next base: position 51,047,792 of record NC_133131.1, read on the forward strand.
CTTGTATCTATCACAAAGGGAATGTGACTTCCATGGAATCTATCTCGCCGGGAATGTCAATTCCCTGGCATCTAACACAATGAGAATGTCACTTCACTGGCATCCATCTCGCCGGGAATGTCACTTTCCTTGCATCTATAACAATGGGAATGTCGCTTCACTGGCATCTAGCACAATGGGAATGTCACTTCCGTGGAATCTATCTCGACGGGAATGTCACATTCCTGGCATCTATCACAATGGGAATGTCACTTCCGTGGAATCCATCTCGGCAGGAATGACACTTTCCTTGCATCTATCACAATGGGAATGTCACTTCCCTGGAATCTATCTCGACAGGATTGTCACTTCCCTGGCATCCATCTCGACGGGAATGTCAATTCCCTGGCATCTATCACAATGGGAATGTCAATTCACTGGCATCTATCACAATGTGATTGTCACTTCCCTGGCATCCATCTCGACGGGAATGTCAATTCCCTGGCATCTATCACAATGGGAATGTCAATTCACTGGCATCTATCACAATGTGATTGTCGCTTCACTGGCATCCATCTCGACGGGAATGTGAATTCCCTGGCATCTATCACAATGGGAATGTCACTTCCCTGGAATCTATCTCGACAGGATTGTCACTTCCCTGGCATCCATCTCGACGGGAATGTCAATTCCCTGGCATCTATCACAATGGGAATGTCAATTCACTGGCATCTATCACAATGTGATTGTCACTTCCCTGGCATCCATCTCGACGGGAATGTCAATTCCCTGGCATCTATAACAATGGGAATGTCGCTTCACTGGCATCTAGCACAATGGGAATGTCACTTCCGTGGAATCTATCTCGACGGGAATGTCACATTCCTGGCATCTATCACAATGGGAATGTCACTTCCGTGGAATCCATCTCGGCAGGAATGACACTTTCCTTGCATCTATCACAATGGGAATGTCACTTCCCTGGAATCTATCTCGACAGGATTGTCACTTCCCTGGCATCCATCTCGACGGGAATGTCAATTCCCTGGCATCTATCACAATGGGAATGTCAATTCACTGGCATCTATCACAATGTGATTGTCACTTCCCTGGCATCCATCTCGACGGGAATGTCAATTCCCTGGCATCTATCACAATGGGAATGTCAATTCACTGGCATCTATCACAATGTGATTGTCGCTTCACTGGCATCCATCTCGACGGGAATGTCAATTCCCTGGCATCTATCACAATGGGAATGTCACTTCCGTGGAATCTATATAGACGGGAATGTCACTTCCCTGGCATCTATCACAATGGGAATGTCAATTTCCTTGCATCTATCACAATGGGAATGTCACTTCACTGGCATACATCTCGACGGGAATGTCACTTTCCTTGTATCTATCACAAAGGGAATGTGACTTCCATGGAATCTATCTCGCCGGGAATGTCAATTCCCTGGCATCTAACACAATGAGAATGTCACTTCACTGGCATCCATCTCGCCGGGAATGTCACTTTCCTTGCATCTATAACAATGAGAATGTCGCTTCACTGGCATCTAGCACAATGGGAATGTCACTTCCGTGGAATCCACCTCGACGGGAATGTCACTTCCGTGGCATCTATCACAATGGGAATGTCACTTCCGTGGAATCTATCTCGACGGGAATGTCACATTCCTGGCATCTATCACAATGGGAATGTCACTTCCGTGGAATCTATCTCGACAGGAATGTCACTTCCATTGCATCTATCACATTGGGAATGTCACGTCCTTGGAATCTATCTCGACAGGATTGTCACTTCCCTGGCATCCATCTCGACGGGAATGTCGCTTTCCTGGCATCAATCTCGACGGGAATGTCACTTTCCTTGCATCTATCACAATGGGAATGTCACTTTTCTGGCATCCATCTCGACGGGAATGTCTCTTTCCTGGCATCTAATAAAATTGGAATGTCAATTCACTGACTTCTATCAAAATGGGACTGTCGTACACTGGCATCCAAGTCGACGGGAATGTCAATTTCCTTGCATCTATCACAATGGGAATGTCACTTCACTGGCATCCATCTCGACGGGAATGTCACTTTCCTTGTATCTATCACAAAGGGAATGTGACTTCCATGGAATCTATCTCGCCGGGAATGTCAATTCCCTGGCATCTAACACAATGAGAATGTCACTTCACTGGCATCCATCTCGCCGGGAATGTCACTTTCCTTGCATCTATAACAATGGGAATGTCGCTTCACTGGCATCTAGCACAATGGGAATGTCACTTCCGTGGAATCCACCTCGACGGGAATGTCACTTCCGTGGCATCTATCACAATGGGAATGTCACTTCCATGGAATCTATCTCGACGGGAATGTCACATTCCTGGCATCTATCACAATGGGAATGTCACTTCCGTGGAATCCATCTCGGCAGGAATGACACTTTGCTTGCATCTATCACAATGGGAATGTCACTTCCCTGGAATCTATCTCGACAGGATTGTCACTTCCCTGGCATCCATCTCGACGGGAATGTCAATTCCCTGGCATCTATCACAATGGGAATGTCAATTCACTGGCATCTATCACAATGTGATTGTCACTTCCCTGGCATCCATCTCGACGGGAATGTCAATTCCCTGGCATCTATCACAATGGGAATGTCAATTCACTGGCATCTATCACAATGTGATTGTCGCTTCACTGGCATCCATCTCGACGGGAATGTCAATTCCCTGGCATCTATCACAATGGGAATGTCACTTCCGTGGAATCTATATAGACGGGAATGTCACTTCCCTGGCATCTATCACAATGGGAATGTCAATTCACTGGCATCTATCACAATGGGAATGTCACTTCACTGGCATCTACCACAATGGGAATGTCACTTCCCTAGAATCTATTTCGACAGGAATGTCACTTCACTGTCATCTATCTCGTCGGAAAAGTCACTTTACTGGCATCCATTTGGACGGGAATGTCACTTCCCTGGCATCTATCACAATGGCAATGTCACTTCCGTGGAATCTATCTCGACGGGAATGTCACATTCCTGGCATCTATCACAATGGGAATGTCACTTCCGTGGAATCTATCTCGACAGGAATGTCACTTCCATTGCATCTATCACATTGGGAATGTCACGTCCTTGGAATCTATCTCGACAGGATTGTCACTTCCCTGGCATCGATCTCGACGGGAATGTCGCTTTCCTGGCATCAATCTCGACGGGAATGTCACTTTCCTTGCATCTATCACAATGGGAATGTCACTTTTCTGGCATCCATCTCGACGGGAATGTCTCTTTCCTGGCATCTACTAAAATGGGAATGTCACTTTTCTGGCATCCATCTCGACGGGAATGTCTCTTTCCTGGCATCTAATAAAATGGGAATGTCAATTCACTGGCTTCTATCAAAATGGGACTGTCGTACACTGGCATCCAAGTCGACGGGAATGTCAATTTCCTTGCATCTATCACAATGGGAATGTCACTTCACTGGCATACATCTCGACGGGAATGTCACTTTCCTTGTATCTATCACAAAGGGAATGTGACTTCCATGGAATCTATCTCGCCGGGAATGTCAATTCCCTGGCATCTAACACAATGAGAATGTCACTTCACTGGCATCCATCTCGCCGGGAATGTCACTTTCCTTGCATCTATAACAATGAGAATGTCGCTTCACTGGCATCTAGCACAATGGGAATGTCACTTCCGTGGAATCCACCTCGACGGGAATGTCACTTCCGTGGCATCTATCACAATGGGAATGTCACTTCCGTGGAATCTATCTCGACGGGAATGTCACATTCCTGGCATCTATCACAATGGGAATGTCACTTCCGTGGAATCTATCTCGACAGGAATGTCACTTCCATTGCATCTATCACATTGGGAATGTCACGTCCTTGGAATCTATCTCGACAGGATTGTCACTTCCCTGGCATCCATCTCGACGGGAATGTCGCTTTCCTGGCATCAATCTCGACGGGAATGTCACTTTCCTTGCATCTATCACAATGGGAATGTCACTTCCGTGGAATCCATCTCGGCAGGAATGACACTTTCCTTGCATCTATCACAATGGGAATGTCACTTCCCTGGAATCTATCTCGACAGGATTGTCACTTCCCTGGCATCCATCTCGACGGGAATGTCAATTCCCTGGCATCTATCACAATGGGAATGTCAATTCACTGGCATCTATCACAATGTGATTGTCACTTCCCTGGCATCCATCTCGACGGGAATGTCAATTCCCTGGCATCTATCACAATGGGAATGTCAATTCACTGGCATCTATCACAATGTGATTGTCGCTTCACTGGCATCCATCTCGACGGGAATGTCAATTCCCTGGCATCTATCACAATGGGAATGTCACTTCCGTGGAATCTATATAGACGGGAATGTCACTTCCCTGGCATCTATCACAATGGGAATGTCAATTCACTGGCATCTGTCACAATGGGAATGTCACTTCCGTGGAATCTATCTCGACGGGAATGTCACATTCCTGGCATCTATCACAATGGGAATGTCACTTCCGTGGAATCTATCTCGACAGGAATGTCACTTCCATTGCATCTATCACATTGGGAATGTCACGTCCTTGGAATCTATCTCGACAGGATTGTCACTTCCCTGGCATCGATCTCGACGGGAATGTCGCTTTCCTGGCATCAATCTCGACGGGAATGTCACTTTCCTTGCATCTATCACAATGGGAATGTCACTTTTCTGGCATCCATCTCGACGGGAATGTCTCTTTCCTGGCATCTAATAAAATGGGAATGTCAATTCACTGGCTTCTATCAAAACGGGACTGTCGTACACTGGCATCCAAGTCGACGGGAATGTCAATTTCCTTGCATCTATCACAATGGGAATGTCACTTCACTGGCATACATCTCGACGGGAATGTCACTTTCCTTGTATCTATCACAAAGGGAATGTGACTTCCATGGAATCTATCTCGCCGGGAATGTCAATTCCCTGGCATCTAACACAATGAGAATGTCACTTCACTGGCATCCATCTCGCCGGGAATGTCACTTTCCTTGCATCTATAACAATGAGAATGTCGCTTCACTGGCATCTATCACAATGGGAATGTCACTTCCGTGGAATCTATCTCGACGGGAATGTCACATTCCTGGCATCTATCACAATGGGAATGTCACTTCCGTGGAATCCATCTCGGCAGGAATGACACTTTCCTTGCATCTATCACAATGGGAATGTCACTTCCCTGGAATCTATCTCGACAGGATTGTCACTTCCCTGGCATCCATCTCGACGGGAATGTCAATTCCCTGGCATCTATCACAATGGGAATGTCAATTCACTGGCATCTATCACAATGTGATTGTCACTTCCCTGGCATCCATCTCGACGGGAATGTCAATTCCCTGGCATCTATCACAATGGGAATGTCAATTCACTGGCATCTATCACAATGTGATTGTCGCTTCACTGGCATCCATCTCGACGGGAATGTCAATTCCCTGGCATTTATCACAATGGGAATGTCACTTCCGTGGAATCTATCTCGACAGGAATGTCACTTCCATTGCATCTATCACATTGGGAATGTCACGTCCTTGGAATCTATCTCGACAGGATTGTCACTTCCCTGGCATCCATCTCGACGGGAATGTCGCTTTCCTGGCATCAATCTCGACGGGAATGTCACTTTCCTTGCATCTATCACAATGGGAATGTCACTTCCGTGGAATCCATCTCGGCAGGAATGACACTTTCCTTGCATCTATCACAATGGGAATGTCACTTCCCTGGAATCTATCTCGACAGGATTGTCACTTACCTGGCATCCATCTCGACGGGAATGTCAATTCCCTGGCATCTATCACAATGGGAATGTCAATTCACTGGCATCTATCACAATGTGATTGTCACTTCCCTGGCATCCATCTCGACGGGAATGTCAATTCCCTGGCATCTATCACAATGGGAATGTCAATTCACTGGCATCTATCACAATGTGATTGTCGCTTCACTGGCATCCATCTCGACGGGAATGTCAATTCCCTGGCATCTATCACAATGGGAATGTCACTTCCGTGGAATCTATATAGACGGGAATGTCACTTCCCTGGCATCTATCACAATGGGAATGTCAATTCACTGGCATCTATCACAATGGGAATGTCACTTCACTGGCATCTACCACAATGGGAATGTCACATCGCTAGAATCTATTTCGACAGGAATGTCACTTCACTGTCATCTATCTCGTCGGAAAAGTCACTTTACTGGCATCCATTTGGACGGGAATGTCACTTCCCTGGCATCTGTCACAATGGGAATGTCACTTCCGTGGAATCTATCTCGACGGGAATGTCACATTCCTGGCATCTATCACAATGGGAATGTCACTTCCGTGGAATCTATCTCGACAGGAATGTCACTTCCATTGCATCTATCACATTGGGAATGTCACGTCCTTGGAATCTATCTCGACAGGATTGTCACTTCCCTGGCATCGATCTCGACGGGAATGTCGCTTTCCTGGCATCAATCTCGACGGGAATGTCACTTTCCTTGCATCTATCACAATGGGAATGTCACTTTTCTGGCATCCATCTCGACGGGAATGTCTCTTTCCTGGCATCTAATAAAATTGGAATGTCAATTCACTGGCTTCTATCAAAACGGGACTGTCGTACACTGGCATCCAAGTCGACGGGAATGTCAATTTCCTTGCATCTATCACAATGGGAATGTCACTTCACTGGCATACATCTCGACGGGAATGTCACTTTCCTTGTATCTATCACAAAGGGAATGTGACTTCCATGGAATCTATCTCGCCGGGAATGTCAATTCCCTGGCATCTAACACAATGAGAATGTCACTTCACTGGCATCCATCTCGCCGGGAATGTCACTTTCCTTGCATCTATAACAATGAGAATGTCGCTTCACTGGCATCTAGCACAATGGGAATGTCACTTCCGTGGAATCCACCTCGACGGGAATGTCACTTCCGTGGCATCTATCACAATGGGAATGTCACTTCCGTGGAATCTATCTCGACGGGAATGTCACATTCCTGGCATCTATCACAATGGGAATGACACTTCCGTGGAATCTATCTCGACAGGAATGTCACTTCCATTGCATCTATCACATTGGGAATGTCACGTCCTTGGAATCTATCTCGACAGGATTGTCACTTCCCTGGCATCCATCTCGACGGGAATGTCGCTTTCCTGGCATCAATCTCGACGGGAATGTCACTTTCCTTGCATCTATCACAATGGGAATGTCACTTTTCTGGCATCCATCTCGACGGGAATGTCTCTTTCCTGGCATCTAATAAAATTGGAATGTCAATTCACTGACTTCTATCAAAATGGGACTGTCGTACACTGGCATCCAAGTCGACGGGAATGTCAATTTCCTTGCATCTATCACAATGGGAATGTCACTTCACTGGCATCCATCTCGACGGGAATGTCACTTTCCTTGTATCTATCACAAAGGGAATGTGACTTCCATGGAATCTATCTCGCCGGGAATGTCAATTCCCTGGCATCTAACACAATGAGAATGTCACTTCACTGGCATCCATCTCGCCGGGAATGTCACTTTCCTTGCATCTATAACAATGGGAATGTCGCTTCACTGGCATCTAGCACAATGGGAATGTCACATCCGTGGAATCCACCTCGACGGGAATGTCACTTCCGTGGCATCTATCACAATGGGAATGTCACTTCCGTGGAATCTATCTCGACGGGAATGTCACATTCCTGGCATCTATCACAATGGGAATGTCACTTCCGTGGAATCCATCTCGGCAGGAATGACACTTTCCTTGCATCTATCACAATGGGAATGTCACTTCCCTGGAATCTATCTCGACAGGATTGTCACTTCCCTGGCATCCATCTCGACGGGAATGTCAATTCCCTGGCATCTATCACAATGGGAATGTCAATTCACTGGCATCTATCACAATGTGATTGTCACTTCCCTGGCATCCATCTCGACGGGAATGTCAATTCCCTGGCATCTATCACAATGGGAATGTCAATTCACTGGCATCTATCACAATGTGATTGTCGCTTCACTGGCATCCATCTCGACGGGAATGTCAATTCCCTGGCATCTATCACAATGGGAATGTCACTTCCGTGGAATCTATATAGACGGGAATGTCACTTCCCTGGCATCTATCACAATGGGAATGTCAATTCACTGGCATCTATCACAATGGGAATGTCACTTCACTGGCATCTACCACAATGGGAATGTCACTTCCCTAGAATCTATTTCGACAGGAATGTCACTTCACTGTCATCTATCTCGTCGGAAAAGTCACTTTACTGGCATCCATTTGGACGGGAATGTCACTTCCCTGGCATCTATCACAATGGCAATGTCACTTCCGTGGAATCTATCTCGACGGGAATGTCACATTCCTGGCATCTATCACAATGGGAATGTCACTTCCGTGGAATCTATCTCGACAGGAATGTCACTTCCATTGCATCTATCACATTGGGAATGTCACGTCCTTGGAATCTATCTCGACAGGATTGTCACTTCCCTGGCATCGATCTCGACGGGAATGTCGCTTTCCTGGCATCAATCTCGACGGGAATGTCACTTTCCTTGCATCTATCACAATGGGAATGTCACTTTTCTGGCATCCATCTCGACGGGAATGTCTCTTTCCTGGCATCTACTAAAATGGGAATGTCACTTTTCTGGCATCCATCTCGACGGGAATGTCTCTTTCCTGGCATCTAATAAAATGGGAATGTCAATTCACTGGCTTCTATCAAAATGGGACTGTCGTACACTGGCATCCAAGTCGACGGGAATGTCAATTTCCTTGCATCTATCACAATGGGAATGTCACTTCACTGGCATACATCTCGACGGGAATGTCACTTTCCTTGTATCTATCACAAAGGGAATGTGACTTCCATGGAATCTATCTCGCCGGGAATGTCAATTCCCTGGCATCTAACACAATGAGAATGTCACTTCACTGGCATCCATCTCGCCGGGAATGTCACTTTCCTTGCATCTATAACAATGAGAATGTCGCTTCACTGGCATCTAGCACAATGGGAATGTCACTTCCGTGGAATCCACCTCGACGGGAATGTCACTTCCGTGGCATCTATCACAATGGGAATGTCACTTCCGTGGAATCTATCTCGACGGGAATGTCACATTCCTGGCATCTATCACAATGGGAATGTCACTTCCGTGGAATCTATCTCGACAGGAATGTCACTTCCATTGCATCTATCACATTGGGAATGTCACGTCCTTGGAATCTATCTCGACAGGATTGTCACTTCCCTGGCATCGATCTCGACGGGAATGTCGCTTTCCTGGCATCAATCTCGACGGGAATGTCACTTTCCTTGCATCTATCACAATGGGAATGTCACTTTTCTGGCATCCATCTCGACGGGAATGTCTCTTTCCTGGCATCTAATAAAATTGGAATGTCAATTCACTGGCTTCTATCAAAACGGGACTGTCGTACACTGGCATCCAAGTCGACGGGAATGTCAATTTCCTTGCATCTATCACAATGGGAATGTCACTTCACTGGCATACATCTCGACGGGAATGTCACTTTCCTTGTATCTATCACAAAGGGAATGTGACTTCCATGGAATCTATCTCGCCGGGAATGTCAATTCCCTGGCATCTAACACAATGAGAATGTCACTTCACTGGCATCCATCTCGCCGGGAATGTCACTTTCCTTGCATCTATAACAATGAGAATGTCGCTTCACTGGCATCTAGCACAATGGGAATGTCACTTCCGTGGAATCCACCTCGACGGGAATGTCACTTCCGTGGCATCTATCACAATGGGAATGTCACTTCCGTGGAATCTATCTCGACGGGAATGTCACATTCCTGGCATCTATCACAATGGGAATGACACTTCCGTGGAATCTATCTCGACAGGAATGTCACTTCCATTGCATCTATCACATTGGGAATGTCACGTCCTTGGAATCTATCTCGACAGGATTGTCACTTCCCTGGCATCCATCTCGACGGGAATGTCGCTTTCCTGGCATCAATCTCGACGGGAATGTCACTTCCTTGCATCTATCACAATGGGAATGTCACTTTTCTGGCATCCATCTCGACGGGAATGTCTCTTTCCTGGCATCTAATAAAATTGGAATGTCAATTCACTGACTTCTATCAAAATGGGACTGTCGTACACTGGCATCCAAGTCGACGGGAATGTCAATTTCCTTGCATCTATCACAATGGGAATGTCACTTCACTGGCATCCATCTCGACGGGAATGTCACTTTCCTTGTATCTATCACAAAGGGAATGTGACTTCCATGGAATCTATCTCGCCGGGAATGTCAATTCCCTGGCATCTAACACAATGAGAATGTCACTTCACTGGCATCCATCTCGCCGGGAATGTCACTTTCCTTGCATCTATAACAATGGGAATGTCGCTTCACTGGCATCTAGCACAATGGGAATGTCACTTCCGTGGAATCCACCTCGACGGGAATGTCACTTCCGTGGCATCTATCACAATGGGAATGTCACTTCCGTGGAATCTATCTCGACGGGAATGTCACATTCCTGGCATCTATCACAATGGGAATGTCACTTCCGTGGAATCCATCTCGGCAGGAATGACACTTTCCTTGCATCTATCACAATGGGAATGTCACTTCCCTGGAATCTATCTCGACAGGATTGTCACTTCCCTGGCATCCATCTCGACGGGAATGTCAATTCCCTGGCATCTATCACAATGGGAATGTCAATTCACTGGCATCTATCACAATGTGATTGTCACTTCCCTGGCATCCATCTCGACGGGAATGTCAATTCCCTGGCATCTATCACAATGGGAATGTCAATTCACTGGCATCTATCACAATGTGATTGTCGCTTCACTGGCATCCATCTCGACGGGAATGTCAATTCCCTGGCATCTATCACAATGGGAATGTCACTTCCGTGGAATCTATATAGACGGGAATGTCACTTCCCTGGCATCTATCACAATGGGAATGTCAATTCACTGGCATCTATCACAATGGGAATGTCACTTCACTGGCATCTACCACAATGGGAATGTCACTTCCCTAGAATCTATTTCGACAGGAATGTCACTTCACTGTCATCTATCTCGTCGGAAAAGTCACTTTACTGGCATCCATTTGGACGGGAATGTCACTTCCCTGGCATCTATCACAATGGCAATGTCACTTCCGTGGAATCTATCTCGACGGGAATGTCACATTCCTGGCATCTATCACAATGGGAATGTCACTTCCGTGGAATCTATCTCGACAGGAATGTCACTTCCATTGCATCTATCACATTGGGAATGTCACGTCCTTGGAATCTATCTCGACAGGATTGTCACTTCCCTGGCATCGATCTCGATGGGAATGTCGCTTTCCTGGCATCAATCTCGACGGGAATGTCACTTTCCTTGCATCTATCACAATGGGAATGTCACTTTTCTGGCATCCATCTCGACGGGAATGTCTCTTTCCTGGCATCTACTAAAATGGGAATGTCACTTTTCTGGCATCCATCTCGACGGGAATGTCTCTTTCCTGGCATCTAATAAAATGGGAATGTCAATTCACTGGCTTCTATCAAAATGGGACTGTCGTACACTGGCATCCAAGTCGACGGGAATGTCAATTTCCTTGCATCTATCACAATGGGAATGTCACTTCACTGGCATACATCTCGACGGGAATGTCACTTTCCTTGTATCTATCACAAAGGGAATGTGACTTCCATGGAATCTATCTCGCCGGGAATGTCAATTCCCTGGCATCTAACACAATGAGAATGTCACTTCACTGGCATCCATCTCGCCGGGAATGTCACTTTCCTTGCATCTATAACAATGAGAATGTCGCTTCACTGGCATCTAGCACAATGGGAATGTCACTTCCGTGGAATCCACCTCGACGGGAATGTCACTTCCGTGGCATCTATCACAATGGGAATGTCACTTCCGTGGAATCTATCTCGACGGGAATGTCACATTCCTGGCATCTATCACAATGGGAATGTCACTTCCGTGGAATCTATCTCGACAGGAATGTCACTTCCATTGCATCTATCACATTGGGAATGTCACGTCCTTGGAATCTATCTCGACAGGATTGTCACTTCCCTGGCATCCATCTCGACGGGAATGTCGCTTTCCTGGCATCAATCTCGACGGGAATGTCACTTTCCTTGCATCTATCACAATGGGAATGTCACTTTTCTGGCATCCATCTCGACGGGAATGTCTCTTTCCTGGCGTCTAATAAAATGGGAATGTCAATTCACTGGCTTCTATCAAAATGGGACTGTCGTACACTGGCATCCAAGTCGACGGGAATGTCAATTTCCTTGCATCTATCACAATGGGAATGTCACTTCACTGGCATCCATCTCGACGGGAATGTCACTTTCCTTGTATCTATCACAAAGGGAATGTGACTTCCATGGAATCTATCTCGCCGGGAATGTCAATTCCCTGGCATCTAACACAATGAGAATGTCACTTCACTGGCATCCATCTCGCCGGGAATGTCACTTTCCTTGCATCTATAACAATGGGAATGTCGCTTCACTGGCATCTAGGACAATGGGAATGTCACTTTCGTGGAATCCACCTCGACGGGAATGTCACTTCCGTGGCATCTATCACAATGGGAATGTCACTTCCGTGGAATCTATCTCGACGGGAATGTCACATTCCTGGCATCTATCACAATGGGAATGTCACTTCCGTGGAATCTATCTCGACAGGAATGTCACTTCCATTGCATCTATCACATTGGGAATGTCACGTCCTTGGAATCTATCTCGACAGGATTGTCACTTCCCTGGCATCCATCTCGACGGGAATGTCGCTTTCCTGGCATCAATCTCGACGGGAATGTCACTTTCCTTGCATCTATCACAATGGGAATGTCACTTTTCTGGCATCCATCTCGACGGGAATGTCTCTTTCCTGGCATCTAATAAAATTGGAATGTCAATTCACTGGCTTCTATCAAAATGGGACTGTCGTACACTGGCATCCAAGTCGACGGGAATGTCAATTTCCTTGCATCTATCACAATGGGAATGTCACTTCACTGGCATCCATCTCGACGGGAATGTCAGTTTCCTTGTATCTATCACAAAGGGAATGTGACTTCCATGGAATCTATCTCGCCGGGAATGTCAATTCCCTGGCATCTAACACAATGAGAATGTCACTTCACTGGCATCCATCTCGCCGGGAATGTCACTTTCCTTGCATCTATAACAATGGGAATGTCGCTTCACTCGCATCTAGCACAATGGGAATGTCACTTCCGTGGAATCCACCTCGACGGGAATGTCACTTCCGTGGCATCTATCACAATGGGAATGTCACTTCCGTGGAATCTATCTCGACGGGAATGTCACATTCCTGGCATCTATCACAATGTGAATGTCACTTCCGTGGAATCCATCTCTGCAGGAATGACACTTTCCTTGCATCTATCACAATGGGAATGTCACTTCCCTGGAATCTATCTCGACAGGATTGTCACTTCCCTGGCATCCATCTCGACGGGAATGTCAATTCCCTGGCATCTATCACAATGGGAATGTCAATTCACTGGCATCTATCACAATGTGATTGTCACTTCCCTGGCATCCATCTCGACGGGAATGTCAATTCCCTGGCATCTATCACAATGGGAATGTCAATTCACTGGCATCTATCACAATGTGATTGTCGCTTCACTGGCATCCATCTCGACGGGAATGTCAATTCCCTGGCATCTATCACAATGGGAATGTCACTTCCGTGGAATCTATATAGACGGGAATGTCACTTCCCTGGCATCTATCACAATGGGAATGTCACTTCACTGGCATCTACCACAATGGGAATGTCACTTCCCTAGAATCTATTTCGACAGGAATGTCACTTCACTGTCATCTATCTCGTCGGAAAAGTCACTTTACTGGCATCCATTTGGACGGGAATGTCACTTCCCTGGCATCTATCACAATGGGAATGTCACTTCCGTGGAATCTATCTCGACGGGAATGTCACATTCCTGGCATCTATCACAATGGGAATGTCACTTCCGTGGAATCTATCTCGACAGGAATGTCACTTCCATTGCATCTATCACATTGGGAATGTCACGTCCTTGGAATCTATCTCGACAGGATTGTCACTTCCCTGGCATCGATCTCGACGGGAATGTCGCTTTCCTGGCATCAATCTCGACGGGAATGTCACTTTCCTTGCATGTATCACAATGGGAATGTCACTTTTCTGGCATCCATCTCGACGGGAATGTCTCTTTCCTGGCATCTAATAAAATGGGAATGTCAATTCACTGGCTTCTATCAAAATGGGACTGTCGTACACTGGCATCCAAGTCGACGGGAATGTCAATTTCCTTGCATCTATCACAATGGGAATGTCAATTCACTGGCATCTATCACAATGTGATTGTCGCTTCACTGGCATCCATCTCGACGGGAATGTCAATTCCCTGGCATCTATCACAATGGGAATGTCACTTCCGTGGAATCTATATAGACGGGAATGTCACTTCCCTGGCATCTATCACAATGGGAATGTCAATTCACTGGCATCTATCACAATGGGAATGTCACTTCACTGGCATCTACCACAATGGGAATGTCACTTCCCTAGAATCTATTTCGACAGGAATGTCACTTCACTGTCATCTATCTCGTCGGAAAAGTCACTTTACTGGCATCCATTTGGACGGGAATGTCACTTCCCTGGCATCTATCACAATGGGAATGTCACTTCCGTGGAATCTATCTCGACGGGAATGTCACATTCCTGGCATCTATCACAATGGGAATGTCACTTCCGTGGAATCTATCTCGACAGGAATGTCACTTCCATTGCATCTATCACATTGGGAATGTCACGTCCTTGGAATCTATCTCGACAGGATTGTCACTTCCCTGGCATCGATCTCGACGGGAATGTCGCTTTCCTGGCATCAATCTCGACGGGAATGTCACTTTCCTTGCATCTATCACAATGGGAATGTCACTTTTCTGGCATCCATCTCGACGGGAATGTCTCTTTCCTGGCATCTAATAAAATGGGAATGTCAATTCACTGGCTTCTATCAAAATGGGACTGTCGTACACTGGCATCCAAGTCGACGGGAATGTCAATTTCCTTGCATCTATCACAATGGGAATGTCACTTCACTGGCATACATCTCGACGGGAATGTCACTTTCCTTGTATCTATCACAAAGGGAATGTGACTTCCATGGAATCTATCTCGCCGGGAATGTCAATTCCCTGGCATCTAACACAATGAGAATGTCACTTCACTGGCATCCATCTCGCCGGGAATGTCACTTTCCTTGCATCTATAACAATGAGAATGTCGCTTCACTGGCATCTAGCACAATGGGAATGTCACTTCCGTGGAATCCACCTCGACGGGAATGTCACTTCCGTGGCATCTATCACAATGTGAATGTCACTTCCGTGGAATCTATCTCGACGGGAATGTCACATTCCTGGCATCTATCACAATGGGAATGTCACTTCCGTGGAATCTATCTCGACAGGAATGTCACTTCCATTGCATCTATCACATTGGGAATGTCACGTCCTTGGAATCTATCTCGACAGGATTGTCACTTCCCTGGCATCCATCTCGACGGGAATGTCGCTTTCCTGGCATCAATCTCGACGGGAATGTCACTTTCCTTGCATCTATCACAATGGGAATGTCACTTTTCTGGCATCCATCTCGACGGGAATGTCTCTTTCCTGGCATCTAATAAAATGGGAATGTCAATTCACTGGCTTCTATCAAAATGGGACTGTCGTACACTGGCATCCAAGTCGACGGGAATGTCAATTTCCTTGCATCTATCACAATGGGAATGTCACTTCACTGGCATCCATCTCGACGGGAATGTCACTTTCCTTGTATCTATCACAAAGGGAATGTGACTTCCATGGAATCTATCTCGCCGGGAATGTCAATTCCCTGGCATCTAACACAATGAGAATGTCACTTCACTGGCATCCATCTCGCCGGGAATGTCACTTACCTTGCATCTATAACAATGGGAATGTCGCTTCACTGGCATCTAGCACAATGGGAATGTCACTTCCGTGGAATCCACCTCGACGGGAATGTCACTTCCGTGGCATCTATCACAATGGGAATGTCACTTCCGTGGAATCTATCTCGACGGGAATGTCACATTCCTGGGATCTATCACAATGGGAATGTCACTTCCGTGGAATCCATCTCGGCAGGAATGACACTTTCCTTGCATCTATCACAATGGGAATGTCACTTCCCTGGAATCTATCTCGACAGGATTGTCACTTCCCTGGCATCCATCTCGACGGGAATGTCAATTCCCTGGCATCTATCACAATGGGAATGTCAATTCACTGGCATCTATCACAATGTGATTGTCACTTCCCTGGCATCCATCTCGACGGGAATGTCAATTCCCTGGCATCTATCACAATGGGAATGTCAATTCACTGGCATCTATCACAATGTGATTGTCGCTTCACTGGCATCCATCTCGACGGGAATGTCAATTCCCTGGCATCTATCACAATGGGAATGTCACTTCCGTGGAATCTATATAGACGGGAATGTCACTTCCCTGGCATCTATCACAATGGGAATGTCAATTCACTGGCATCTATCACAATGGGAATGTCACTTCACTGGCATCTACCACAATGGGAATGTCACTTCCCTAGAATCTATTTCGACAGGAATGTCACTTCACTGGCATCTATCTCGTCGGAAAAGTCACTTTACTGGCATCCATTTGGACGGGAATGTCACTTCCCTGGCATCTATCACAATGGGAATGTCACTTCCGTGGAATCTATCTCGACGGGAATGTCACATTCCTGGCATCTATCACAATGGGAATGTCACTTCCGTGGAATCTATCTCGACAGGAATGTCACTTCCATTGCATCTATCACATTGGGAATGTCACGTCCTTGGAATCTATCTCGACAGGATTGTCACTTCCCTGGCATCGATCTCGACGGGAATGTCGCTTTCCTGGCATCAATCACAATGGGAATGTCACTTTTCTGGCATCCATCTCGACGGGAATGTCTCTTTCCTGGCATCTAATAAAATGGGAATGTCAATTCACTGGCTTCTATCAAAATGGGACTGTCGTACACTGGCATCCAAGTCGACGGGAATGTCAATTTCCTTGCATCTATCACAATGGGAATGTCACTTCACTGGCATACATCTCGACGGGAATGTCACTTTCCTTGTATCTATCACAAAGGGAATGTGACTTCCATGGAATCTATCTCGCCGGGAATGTCAATTCCCTGGCATCTAACACAATGAGAATGTCACTTCACTGGCATCCATCTCGCCGGGAATGTCACTTTCCTTGCATCTATAACAATGAGAATGTCGCTTCACTGGCATCTAGCACAATGGGAATGTCACTTCCGTGGAATCCACCTCGACGGGAATGTCACTTCCGTGGCATCTATCACAATGTGAATGTCACTTCCGTGGAATCTATCTCGACGGGAATGTCACATTCCTGGCATCTATCACAATGGGAATGTCACTTCCGTGGAATCTATCTCGACAGGAATGTCACTTCCATTGCATCTATCACATTGGGAATGTCACGTCCTTGGAATCTATCTCGACAGGATTGTCACTTCCCTGGCATCCATCTCGACGGGAATGTCGCTTTCCTGGCATCAATCTCGACGGGAATGTCACTTTCCTTGCATCTATCACAATGGGAATGTCACTTTTCTGGCATCCATCTCGACGGGAATGTCTCTTTCCTGGCATCTAATAAAATGGGAATGTCAATTCACTGGCTTCTATCAAAATGGGACTGTCGTACACTGGCATCCAAGTCGACGGGAATGTCAATTTCCTTGCATCTATCACAATGGGAATGTCACTTCACTGGCATCCATCTCGACGGGAATGTCACTTTCCTTGTATCTATCACAAAGGGAATGTGACTTCCATGGAATCTATCTCGCCGGGAATGTCAATTCCCTGGCATCTAACACAATGAGAATGTCACTTCACTGGCATCCATCTCGCCGGGAATGTCACTTACCTTGCATCTATAACAATGGGAATGTCGCTTCACTGGCATCTAGCACAATGGGAATGTCACTTCCGTGGAATCCACCTCGACGGGAATGTCACTTCCATGGCATCTATCACAATGGGAATGTCACTTCCGTGGAATCTATCTCGACGGGAATGTCACATTCCTGGCATCTATCACAATGGGAATGTCACTTCCGTGGAATCCATCTCGGCAGGAATGACACTTTCCTTGCATCTATCACAATGGGAATGTCACTTCCCTGGAATCTATCTCGACAGGATTGTCACTTCCCTGGCATCCATCTCGACGGGAATGTCAATTCCCTGGCATCTATCACAATGGGAATGTCAATTCACTGGCATCTATCACAATGTGATTGTCACTTCCCTGGCATCCATCTCGACGGGAATGTCAATTCCCTGGCATCTATCACAATGGGAATGTCAATTCACTGGCATCTATCACAATGTGATTGTCGCTTCACTGGCATCCATCTCGACGGGAATGTCAATTCCCTGGCATCTATCACAATGGGAATGTCACTTCCGTGGAATCTATATAGACGGGAATGTCACTTCCCTGGCATCTATCACAATGGGAATGTCAATTCACTGGCATCTATCACAATGGGAATGTCACTTCACTGGCATCTACCACAATGGGAATGTCACTTCCCTAGAATCTATTTCGACAGGAATGTCACTTCACTGGCATCTATCTCGTCGGAAAAGTCACTTTACTGGCATCCATTTGGACGGGAATGTCACTTCCCTGGCATCTATCACAATGGGAATGTCACTTCCGTGGAATCTATCTCGACGGGAATGTCACATTCCTGGCATCTATCACAATGGGAATGTCACTTCCGTGGAATCTATCTCGACAGGAATGTCACTTCCATTGCATCTATCACATTGGGAATGTCACGTCCTTGGAATCTATCTCGACAGGATTGTCACTTCCCTGGCATCGATCTCGACGGGAATGTCGCTTTCCTGGCATCAATCACAATGGGAATGTCACTTTTCTGGCATCCATCTCGACGGGAATGTCTCTTTCCTGGCATCTAATAAAATGGGAATGTCAATTCACTGGCTTCTATCAAAATGGGACTGTCGTACACTGGCATCCAAGTCGACGGGAATGTCAATTTCCTTGCATCTATCACAATGGGAATGTCACTTCACTGGCATCCATCTCGACGGGAATGTCACTTTCCTTGTATCTATCACAAAGGGAATGTGAATTCCATGGAATCTATCTCGCCGGGAATGTCAATTCCCTGGCATCTAACACAATGAGAATGTCACTTCACTGGCATCCATCTCGCCGGGAATGTCACTTTCCTTGCATTTATAACAATGAGAATGTCGCTTCACTGGCATCTAGCACAATGGGAATGTCACTTCCGTGGAATCCACCTCGACGGGAATGTCACTTCCGTGGCATCTATCACAATGGGAATGTCACTTCCGTGGAATCTATCTCGACGGGAATGTCACATTCCTGGCATCTATCACAATGGGAATGTCACTTCCGTGGAATCCATCTCGGCAGGAATGACACTTTCCTTGCATCTATCACAATGGGAATGTCACTTCCCTGGAATCTATCTCGACAGGATTGTCACTTCCCTGGCATCTGTCACAATGGGAATGTCACTTCCCTGGCATCTGTCGTGACGGGAACGTCCCTTTCCTTCCGTCTATCACAATGGGAATGTCACTTCCCTGGCATCCATCTCGACGGGAATGTCAATTCCCTGGCATCTATCACAATGGGAATGTCACTTCCGTAGAATCTATATCGACGGGAATGTCACTTCGCTGGCATCTATCACAATGGGAATGTCAATTCACTGGCATCTATCACAATGGGACTGTCACTTCACAGGCATCTACCACAATGGGAATGTCACTTCCCTGGCATTCATCTCGACGGGAATGTCGCTTCACTGGCATCCATCTCGACGGGAACGTCACTTTCTTTGCATCTATCACAACGGGAAAGTGCCTTCACTGGCATCCATGTCGAAGGGAATGTTACTTTCCTTGTATCTATCACAATGGGAATGTCACTTCACTGGCATCCATCTCGACGGGATTGTCACTTTCCTTGTATCTATCACAAAGGGAATGTGACTTCCATGGAATCTATCTCGCCGGGAATGTCACTTTCCTTGCATCTATAACAATGTGAATATCACTTCACTGGCATCTATCACAATGGGAATGTCGCAACACCTGCATCTATCTCGACGGGAATGTGACTTTCCTTGCATCTATCACAATGTGAATATCACTTCACTGGCATTTATCACAATGGGAATGTCACTTCACTGGCATCTATCACAATGTGAATATCACTTTACTGGCCTCTATCACAATGGGAATGTCGCTTCACTGGCATCTATCACAATGGGAATGTCGCAACACCTGCATCTATCTCGACGGGAATGTGACTTTCCTTGCATCTATCACAATGTGAATATCACTTCACTGGCATCTATCACAATGGGAATGTCACTTCACTGGCATCTATCACAATGTGAATATCACTTTACTGGCCTCTATCACAATGGGAATGTCGCTTCACTGGCATCTATCTTGACGGGAATGTCACTTTCCTTGCATCTATCAGAATGGGAATGTCACTTCCGTGGAATCTATTTCGACAGGAATATCACTTCCCTGGCATCTATCACAATGGGAATGTCACTTCCCTAGAATCTATTTCGACAGGAATATCACTTCACTGGCATCTATCTCGTCGGAAAAGTCACTTTACTGGCATCCTTTTGGACGGGAATGTCACTTCCCTGGCATCTATCACAATGGGAATGTCACTTCCGTGGAATCTATCTCGACGAGAATGTCACATTCCTGGCAGCTATCACAACGGGAATATCACTTCACTGGCATCCATGTCGACGGGAATGTCACTTTCCTTGCATCTATAACAATGGGAAAGTCTCTTCACTGGCATCTATCAGAATGGGAATGTCACTTCCGTGGAATCCACCTCGACGGGAATGTCACTTCCCTGGCATCTATCACAATGGGAATGTCACTTCCGTGGAATCTATCTCGACGGGAATGTCACATTCCTGGCATCTATCACAATGGGAATGTCACTTCCGTGGAATACATCTCGGAAGGAATGACACTTTCCTTGCATCTATCACAATGGGAAAGTCACTTTCCTGGAATCTATCTCGACAGGAATGTCATCTCCCTGGCATCTATCACATTGGGAATGTCACGTCCTTGGAATCTATCTCGACAGGATTGTCACTACCCTGGCATCTGTCACAATGGGAATGTCACTTCCCTGGCATCTGTCTTGACGGGAACGTCCCTTTCCTTCCGTCTATCACAATGGGAATGTCACTTCCCTGGCATCCATCTCGACGGGAATGTCAATTCCCTGGCATCTATCACAATGGGAATGTCAATTCACTGGCATCTATCACAATGTGATTGTCACTTCCCTGGCATCCATCTCGACGGGAATGTCAATTCCCTGGCATCTATCACAATGGGAATGTCAATTCACTGGCATCTATCACAATGTGATTGTCGCTTCACTGGCATCCATCTTGACGGGAATGTCAATTCCCTGGCATCTATCACAATGGGAATGTCACTTCCGTGGAATCTATATAGACGGGAATGTCACTTCCCTGGCATCTATCACAATGGGAATGTCAATTCACCGGCATCTATCACAATGGGAATGTCACTTCACTGGCATCTATCACAATGGGAATGTCACTTCACTGGCATCTACCACAATGGGAATGTCACTTCCCTGGCATTCTACTCGACGGGAATGTCGCTTCACTGGCATCCATCTCGACGGGAACGTCACTTTCTTTGTATCTATCACAATGGGAATGTCACTTCACTGGCATCCATCTCGACGGGAATGTCACTTTCCTTGTATCTATCACAAAGGGAATGTGACTTCCATGGAATCTATCTCGCCGGGAACGTCACTTTCCTTGCATCTATAACAATGTGAATATCACTTCACTGGCATCTATCACAATGGGAATGTCGCAACACTTGCATCTATCTCGACGGGAATGTCACTTTCCTTGCATCTATCACAATGTGAATATCACTTCACTGGCATCTATCACAATGGGAATGTCACTTCACTGGCATCTATCACAATGTGAATATCACTTTACTGGCCTCTATCACAATGGGAATGTCGCTTCACTGGCATCTATCTTGACGGGAATGTCACTTTCCTTGCATCTATCAGAATGGGAATGTCACTTCCGTGGAATCTATTTCGACAGGAATGTCACTTCCCTGGCAGCTATCTCGTCGGAAAAGTCACTTTACTGGCATCCATTTGGACGGGAATGTCACTTCCCTGGCTTCTATCACAATGGGAATGTCACTTCCGTGGAATCTATCTCGACGGGAATGTCACATTCCTGGCATCTATCACAATGGGAATGTCACTTCCGTGGAATCTATCTCGACAGGAATGTCACTTCCATTGCATCTATCACATTGGGAATGTCACGTCCTTGGAATCTATGCCGACAGGATTGTCACTTCCCTGGCATCCATCTCGACGGGAATGTCGCTTTCCTGGCATCAATCTCGACGGGAATGTCACTTTCCTTGCATCTATCACAATGGGAATGTCACTTTTCTGGCATCCATCTCGACGGGAATGTCTCTTTCCTGGCATCTAATAACATGGGAATGTCAATTCACTGGCTTCTATCAAAATGGGACTGTCGTACACTGGCATCCAAGTCGACGGGAATGTCACTTTCCTTGCATCTATAACAATGGGAAAGTCTCTTCACTGGCATCTATCAGAATGGGAATGTCTCTTCCGTGGAATCCACCTCGACGGGAATGTCACTTCCCTGGCATCTATCACAATGGGAATGTCACTTCCGTGGAATCTATCTCGACGGGAATGTCACATTCCTGGCATCTATCACAATGGGAATGTCACTTCCGTGGAATACATCTCGGAAGGAATGACACTTTCCTTGCATCTATCACAATGGGAAAGTCACTTTCCTGGAATCTATCTCGACAGGAATGTCATCTCCCTGGCATCTATCACATTGGGAACGTCACGTCCTTGGAATCTATCTCGACAGGATTGTCACTACCCTGGCATCTGTCACAATGGGAATGTCACTTCCCTGGCATCTGTCTTGACGGGAACGTCCCTTTCCTTCCGTCTATCACAATGGGAATGTCACTTCCCTGGCATCCATCTCGACGGGAATGTCAATTCCCTGGCATCTATCACAATGGGAATGTCAATTCACTGGCATCTATCACAATGTGATTGTCACTTCCCTGGCATCCATCTCGACGGGAATGTCAATTCCCTGGCATCTATCACAATGGGAATGTCAATTCACTGGCATCTATCACAATGTGATTGTCGCTTCACAGGCATCCATCTTGACGGGAATGTCAATTCCCTGGCATCTATCACAATGGGAATGTCACTTCCGTGGAATCTATATAGACGGGAATGTCACTTCCCTGGCATCTATCACAATGGGAATGTCAATTCACCGGCATCTATCACAATGGGAATGTCACTTCACTGGCATCTATCACAATGGGAATGTCACTTCACTGGCATCTACCACAATGGGAATGTCACTTCCCTGGCATTCTACTCGACGGGAATGTCGCTTCACTGGCATCCATCTCGACGGGAACGTCACTTTCTTTGTATCTATCACAATGGGAATGTCACTTCACTGGCATCCATCTCGACGGGAATGTCACTTTCCTTGTATCTATCACAAAGGGAATGTGACTTCCATGGAATCTATCTCGCCGGGAACGTCACTTTCCTTGCATCTATAACAATGTGAATATCACTTCACTGGCATCTATCACAATGGGAATGTCGCAACACTTGCATCTATCTCGACGGGAATGTCACTTACCTTGCATCTATCACAATGTGAATATCACTTCACTGGCATCTATCACAATGGGAATGTCACTTCACTGGCATCTATCACAATGTGAATATCACTTTACTGGCCTCTATCACAATGGGAATGTCGCTTCTCTGGCATCTATCTTGACGGGAATGTCACTTTCCTTGCATCTATCAGAATGGGAATGTCACTTCCGTGGAATCTATTTCGACAGGAATGTCACTTCCCTGGCAGCTATCACAATGGGAAAGTCACTTCCCTAGAATCTATTTCGACAGGAATGTCACTTCACTGGCATCTATCTCGTCGGAAAAGTCACTTTACTGGCATCCATTTGGACGGGAATGTCACTTCCCTGGCTTCTATCACAATGGGAATGTCACTTCCGTGGAATCTATCTCGACAGGAATGTCACTTCCATTGCATCTATCACATTGGGAATGTCACGTCCTTGGAATCTATGTCGACAGGATTGTCACTTCCCTGGCATCCATCTCGACGGGAATGTCGCTTTCCTGGCATCAATCTCGACGGGAATGTCACATTCCTGGCATCTATCACAATGGGAATGTCACTTCCGTGGAATACATCTCGGAAGGAATGACACTTTCCTTGCATCTATCACAATGGGAAAGTCACTTTCCTGGAATCTATCTCGACAGGAATGTCATCTCCCTGGCATCTATCACATTGGGAACGTCACGTCCTTGGAATCTATCTCGACAGGATTGTCACTACCCTGGCATCTGTCACAATGGGAATGTCACTTCCCTGGCATCTGTCTTGACGGGAACGTCCCTTTCCTTCCGTCTATCACAATGGGAATGTCACTTCCCTGGCATCCATCTCGACGGGAATGTCAATTCCCTGGCATCTATCACAATGGGAATGTCAATTCACTGGCATCTATCACAATGTGATTGTCACTTCCCTGGCATCCATCTCGACGGGAATGTCAATTCCCTGGCATCTATCACAATGGGAATGTCAATTCACTGGCATCTATCACAATGGGAATGTCAATTCACCGGCATCTATCACAATGGGAATGTCACTTCACTGGCATCTATCACAATGGGAATGTCACTTCACTGGCATCTACCACAATGGGAATGTCACTTCCCTGGCATTCTACTCGACGGGAATGTCGCTTCACTGGCATCCATCTCGACGGGAACGTCAATTCCCTGGCATCTATCACAATGGGAATGTCAATTCACTGGCATCTATCACAATGTGATTGTCACTTCCCTGGCATCCATCTCGACGGGAATGTCAATTCCCTGGCATCTATCACAATGGGAATGTCAATTCACTGGCATCTATCACAATGTGATTGTCACTTCCCTGGCATCCATCTCGACGGGAATGTCAATTCCCTGGCATCTATCACAATGGGAATGTCAATTCACTGGCATCTATCACAATGGGAATGTCAATTCACCGGCATCTATCACAATGGGAATGTCACTTCACTGGCATCTATCACAATGGGAATGTCACTTCACTGGCATCTACCACAATGGGAATGTCACTTCCCTGGCATTCTACTCGACGGGAATGTCGCTTCACTGGCATCCATCTCGACGGGAACGTCACTTTCTTTGTATCTATCACAATGGGAATGTCACTTCACTGGCATCCATCTCGACGGGAATGTCACTTTCCTTGTATCTATCACAAAGGGAATGTGACTTCCATGGAATCTATCTCGCCGGGAACGTCACTTTCCTTGCATCTATAACAATGTGAATATCACTTCACTGGCATCTATCACAATGGGAATGTCGCAACACTTGCATCTATCTCGACGGGAATGTCACTTACCTTGCATCTATCACAATGTGAATATCACTTCACTGGCATCTATCACAATGGGAATGTCACTTCACTGGCATCTATCACAATGTGAATATCACTTTACTGGCCTCTATCACAATGGGAATGTCGCTTCTCTGGCATCTATCTTGACGGGAATGTCACTTTCCTTGCATCTATCAGAATGGGAATGTCACTTCCGTGGAATCTATTTCGACAGGAATGTCACTTCCCTGGCAGCTATCACAATGGGAAAGTCACTTCCCTAGAATCTATTTCGACAGGAATGTCACTTCACTGGCATCTATCTCGTCGGAAAAGTCACTTTACTGGCATCCATTTGGACGGGAATGTCACTTCCCTGGCTTCTATCACAATGGGAATGTCACTTCCGTGGAATCTATCTCGACAGGAATGTCACTTCCATTGCATCTATCACATTGGGAATGTCACGTCCTTGGAATCTATGTCGACAGGATTGTCACTTCCCTGGCATCCATCTCGACGGGAATGTCGCTTTCCTGGCATCAATCTCGACGGGAATGTCACATTCCTGGCATCTATCTCAATGGGAATGTCACTTCCGTGGAATCTATCTCGACAGGAATGTCACTTCCATTGCATCTATCACATTGGGAATGTCACGTCCTTGGAATCTATGTCGACAGGATTGTCACTTCCCTGGCATCCATCTCGACGGGAATGTCGCTTTCCTGGCATCAATCTCGACGGGAATGTCACTTTCCTTGCATCTATCACAATGGGAATGTCACTTTTCTGGCATCCATCTCGACGGGAATGTCTCTTTCCTGGCATCTAATAACATGGGAATGTCAATTCACTGGCTTCTATCAAAATGGGACTGTCGTACACTGGCATCCAAGTCGACGGGAATGTCAATTTCCTTGCATCTATCACAACGGGAATGTCACTTCACTGGCATCCATCTCGAAGGGAATGTCACTTTCCTTGAATCTATCACAAAGGGAATGTCACTTCCCTGGCTTCTATCACAATAGGAATGTCACTTCCGTGGAATCTATCTCGACGGGAACGTCACTTTCCTTGCATCTATAACAATGTGAATATCACTTCACTGGCATCTATCACAATGGGAATGTCGCAACACTTGCATCTATCTCGACGGGAATGTCACTTTCCTTGCATCTATCACAATGTGAATATCACTTCACTGGCATCTATCACAATGGGAATGTCACTTCACTGGCATCTATCACAATGTGAATATCACTTTACTGGCCTCTATCACAATGGGAATGTCGCTTCACTGGCATCTATCTTGACGGGAATGTCACTTTCCTTGCATCTATCAGAATGGGAATGTCACTTCCGTGGAATCTATTTCGACAGGAATGTCACTTCCCTGGCAGCTATCTCGTCGGAAAAGTCACTTTACTGGCATCCATTTGGACGGGAATGTCACTTCCCTGGCTTCTATCACAATGGGAATGTCACTTCCGTGGAATCTATCTCGACGGGAATGTCACATTCCTGGCATCTATCACAATGGGAATGTCACTTCCGTGGAATCTATCTCGACAGGAATGTCACTTCCATTGCATCTATCACATTGGGAATGTCACGTCCTTGGAATCTATGCCGACAGGATTGTCACTTCCCTGGCATCCATCTCGACGGGAATGTCGCTTTCCTGGCATCAATCTCGACGGGAATGTCACTTTCCTTGCATCTATCACAATGGGAATGTCACTTTTCTGGCATCCATCTCGACGGGAATGTCTCTTTCCTGGCATCTAATAACATGGGAATGTCAATTCACTGGCTTCTATCAAAATGGGACTGTCGTACACTGGCATCCAAGTCGACGGGAATGTCACTTTCCTTGCATCTATAACAATGGGAAAGTCTCTTCACTGGCATCTATCAGAATGGGAATGTCTCTTCCGTGGAATCCACCTCGACGGGAATGTCACTTCCCTGGCATCTATCACAATGGGAATGTCACTTCCGTGGAATCTATCTCGACGGGAATGTCACATTCCTGGCATCTATCACAATGGGAATGTCACTTCCGTGGAATACATCTCGGAAGGAATGACACTTTCCTTGCATCTATCACAATGGGAAAGTCACTTTCCTGGAATCTATCTCGACAGGAATGTCATCTCCCTGGCATCTATCACATTGGGAACGTCACGTCCTTGGAATCTATCTCGACAGGATTGTCACTACCCTGGCATCTGTCACAATGGGAATGTCACTTCCCTGGCATCTGTCTTGACGGGAACGTCCCTTTCCTTCCGTCTATCACAATGGGAATGTCACTTCCCTGGCATCCATCTCGACGGGAATGTCAATTCCCTGGCATCTATCACAATGGGAATGTCAATTCACTGGCATCTATCACAATGTGATTGTCACTTCCCTGGCATCCATCTCGACGGGAATGTCAATTCCCTGGCATCTATCACAATGGGAATGTCAATTCACTGGCATCTATCACAATGTGATTGTCGCTTCACAGGCATCCATCTTGACGGGAATGTCAATTCCCTGGCATCTATCACAATGGGAATGTCACTTCCGTGGAATCTATATAGACGGGAATGTCACTTCCCTGGCATCTATCACAATGGGAATGTCAATTCACCGGCATCTATCACAATGGGAATGTCACTTCACTGGCATCTATCACAATGGGAATGTCACTTCACTGGCATCTACCACAATGGGAATGTCACTTCCCTGGCATTCTACTCGACGGGAATGTCGCTTCACTGGCATCCATCTCGACGGGAACGTCACTTTCTTTGTATCTATCACAATGGGAATGTCACTTCACTGGCATCCATCTCGACGGGAATGTCACTTTCCTTGTATCTATCACAAAGGGAATGTGACTTCCATGGAATCTATCTCGCCGGGAACGTCACTTTCCTTGCATCTATAACAATGTGAATATCACTTCACTGGCATCTATCACAATGGGAATGTCGCAACACTTGCATCTATCTCGACGGGAATGTCACTTACCTTGCATCTATCACAATGTGAATATCACTTCACTGGCATCTATCACAATGGGAATGTCACTTCACTGGCATCTATCACAATGTGAATATCACTTTACTGGCCTCTATCACAATGGGAATGTCGCTTCTCTGGCATCTATCTTGACGGGAATGTCACTTTCCTTGCATCTATCAGAATGGGAATGTCACTTCCGTGGAATCTATTTCGACAGGAATGTCACTTCCCTGGCAGCTATCACAATGGGAAAGTCACTTCCCTAGAATCTATTTCGACAGGAATGTCACTTCACTGGCATCTATCTCGTCGGAAAAGTCACTTTACTGGCATCCATTTGGACGGGAATGTCACTTCCCTGGCTTCTATCACAATGGGAATGTCACTTCCGTGGAATCTATCTCGACAGGAATGTCACTTCCATTGCATCTATCACATTGGGAATGTCACGTCCTTGGAATCTATGTCGACAGGATTGTCACTTCCCTGGCATCCATCTCGACGGGAATGTCGCTTTCCTGGCATCAATCTCGACGGGAATGTCACATTCCTGGCATCTAT
This sequence comes from Hemitrygon akajei, assembly GCF_048418815.1. Classification (NCBI taxonomy): domain Eukaryota; kingdom Metazoa; phylum Chordata; class Chondrichthyes; order Myliobatiformes; family Dasyatidae; genus Hemitrygon; species Hemitrygon akajei. The sequence continues at coordinate 51,077,286 of NC_133131.1, forward strand.
CACAATGGGAATGTCACTTCCGTGGAATACATCTCGGAAGGAATGACACTTTCCTTGCATCTATCACAATGGGAAAGTCACTTTCCTGGAATCTATCTCGACAGGAATGTCATCTCCCTGGCATCTATCACATTGGGAACGTCACGTCCTTGGAATCTATCTCGACAGGATTGTCACTACCCTGGCATCTGTCACAATGGGAATGTCACTTCCCTGGCATCTGTCTTGACGGGAACGTCCCTTTCCTTCCGTCTATCACAATGGGAATGTCACTTCCCTGGCATCCATCTCGACGGGAATGTCAATTCCCTGGCATCTATCACAATGGGAATGTCAATTCACTGGCATCTATCACAATGTGATTGTCACTTCCCTGGCATCCATCTCGACGGGAATGTCAATTCCCTGGCATCTATCACAATGGGAATGTCAATTCACTGGCATCTATCACAATGGGAATGTCAATTCACCGGCATCTATCACAATGGGAATGTCACTTCACTGGCATCTATCACAATGGGAATGTCACTTCACTGGCATCTACCACAATGGGAATGTCACTTCCCTGGCATTCTACTCGACGGGAATGTCGCTTCACTGGCATCCATCTCGACGGGAACGTCAATTCCCTGGCATCTATCACAATGGGAATGTCAATTCACTGGCATCTATCACAATGTGATTGTCACTTCCCTGGCATCCATCTCGACGGGAATGTCAATTCCCTGGCATCTATCACAATGGGAATGTCAATTCACTGGCATCTATCACAATGTGATTGTCACTTCCCTGGCATCCATCTCGACGGGAATGTCAATTCCCTGGCATCTATCACAATGGGAATGTCAATTCACTGGCATCTATCACAATGGGAATGTCAATTCACCGGCATCTATCACAATGGGAATGTCACTTCACTGGCATCTATCACAATGGGAATGTCACTTCACTGGCATCTACCACAATGGGAATGTCACTTCCCTGGCATTCTACTCGACGGGAATGTCGCTTCACTGGCATCCATCTCGACGGGAACGTCACTTTCTTTGTATCTATCACAATGGGAATGTCACTTCACTGGCATCCATCTCGACGGGAATGTCACTTTCCTTGTATCTATCACAAAGGGAATGTGACTTCCATGGAATCTATCTCGCCGGGAACGTCACTTTCCTTGCATCTATAACAATGTGAATATCACTTCACTGGCATCTATCACAATGGGAATGTCGCAACACTTGCATCTATCTCGACGGGAATGTCACTTACCTTGCATCTATCACAATGTGAATATCACTTCACTGGCATCTATCACAATGGGAATGTCACTTCACTGGCATCTATCACAATGTGAATATCACTTTACTGGCCTCTATCACAATGGGAATGTCGCTTCTCTGGCATCTATCTTGACGGGAATGTCACTTTCCTTGCATCTATCAGAATGGGAATGTCACTTCCGTGGAATCTATTTCGACAGGAATGTCACTTCCCTGGCAGCTATCACAATGGGAAAGTCACTTCCCTAGAATCTATTTCGACAGGAATGTCACTTCACTGGCATCTATCTCGTCGGAAAAGTCACTTTACTGGCATCCATTTGGACGGGAATGTCACTTCCCTGGCTTCTATCACAATGGGAATGTCACTTCCGTGGAATCTATCTCGACAGGAATGTCACTTCCATTGCATCTATCACATTGGGAATGTCACGTCCTTGGAATCTATGTCGACAGGATTGTCACTTCCCTGGCATCCATCTCGACGGGAATGTCGCTTTCCTGGCATCAATCTCGACGGGAATGTCACATTCCTGGCATCTATCTCAATGGGAATGTCACTTCCGTGGAATCTATCTCGACAGGAATGTCACTTCCATTGCATCTATCACATTGGGAATGTCACGTCCTTGGAATCTATGTCGACAGGATTGTCACTTCCCTGGCATCCATCTCGACGGGAATGTCGCTTTCCTGGCATCAATCTCGACGGGAATGTCACTTTCCTTGCATCTATCACAATGGGAATGTCACTTTTCTGGCATCCATCTCGACGGGAATGTCTCTTTCCTGGCATCTAATAACATGGGAATGTCAATTCACTGGCTTCTATCAAAATGGGACTGTCGTACACTGGCATCCAAGTCGACGGGAATGTCAATTTCCTTGCATCTATCACAACGGGAATGTCACTTCACTGGCATCCATCTCGAAGGGAATGTCACTTTCCTTGAATCTATCACAAAGGGAATGTCACTTCCCTGGCAGCTATCTCGTCGGAAAAGTCACTTTACTGGCATCCATTTGGACGGGAATGTCACTTCCCTGGCTTCTATCACAATAGGAATGTCACTTCCGTGGAATCTATCTCGACGGGAATGTCACATTCCTGGCATCTATCACAATGGGAATGTCACTTCCGTGGAATCTATCTCGACAGGAATGTCACTTCCATTGCATCTATCACATTGGGAATGTCACGTCCTTGGAATCTATGTCGACAGGATTGTCACTTCCCTGGCATCCATCTCGACGGGAATGTCGCTTTCCTGGCATCAATCTCGACGGGAATGTCACTTTCCTTGCATCTATCACAATGGGAATGTCACTTTTCTGGCATCCATCTCGACGGGAATGTCTCTTTCCTGGCATCTAATAACATGGGAATGTCAATTCACTGGCTTCTATCAAAATGGGACTGTCGTACACTGGCATCCAAGTCGACGGGAATGTCACTTTCCTTGCATCTATAACAATGGGAAAGTCTCTTCACTGGCATCTATCAGAATGGGAATGTCACTTCCGTGGAATCCACCTCGACGGGAATGTCACTTCCGTGGCATCTATCACAATGGGAATGTCACTTCCGTGGAATCTATCTCGACGGGAATGTCATATTCCTGGCATCTATCACAATGGGAATGTCACTTCCGTGGAATACATCTCGGAAGGAATGACACTTTCCTTGCATCTATCACAATGGGAAAGTCACTTTCCTGGAATCTATCTCGACAGGAATGTCATCTCCCTGGCATCTATCACATTGGGAACGTCACGTCCTTGGAATCTATCTCGACAGGATTGTCACTACCCTGGCATCTGTCACAATGGGAATGTCACTTCCCTGGCATCTGTCTTGACGGGAACGTCCCTTTCCTTCCGTCTATCACAATGGGAATGTCACTTCCCTGGCATCCATCTCGACGGGAATGTCAATTCCCTGCAATCTATCACAATGGGAATGTCAATTCACTGGCATCTATCACAATGTGATTGTCACTTCCCTGGCATCCATCTCGACGGGAATGTCAATTCCCTGGCATCTATCACAATGGGAATGTCAATTCACTGGCATCTATCACAATGTGATTGTCGCTTCACAGGCATCCATCTTGACGGGAATGTCAATTCCCTGGCATCTATCACAATGGGAATGTCACTTCCGTGGAATCTATATAGACGGGAATGTCACTTCCCTGGCATCTATCACAATGGGAATGTCAATTCACCGGCATCTATCACAATGGGAATGTCACTTCACTGGCATCTATCACAATGGGAATGTCACATCACTGGCATCTACCACAATGGGAATGTCACTTCCCTGGCATTCTACTCGACGGGAATGTCGCTTCACTGGCATCCATCTCGACGGGAACGTCACTTTCTTTGTATCTATCACAATGGGAATGTCACTTCACTGGCATCCATCTCGACGGGAATGTCACTTTCCTTGTATCTATCACAAAGGGAATGTGACTTCCATGGAATCTATCTCGCCGTGAACGTCACTTTCCTTGCATCTATAACAATGTGAATATCACTTCACTGGCATCTATCACAATGGGAATGTCGCAACACTTGCATCTATCTCGACGGGAATGTCACTTTCCTTGCATCTATCACAATGTGAATATCACTTCACTGGCATCTATCACAATGGGAATGTCACTTCACTGGCATCTATCACAATGTGAATATCACTTTACTGGCCTCTATCACAATGGGAATGTCGCTTCTCTGGCATCTATCTTGACGGGAATGTCACTTTCCTTGCATCTATCAGAATGGGAATGTCACTTCCGTGGAATCTATTTCGACAGGAATGTCACTTCCCTGGCAGCTATCACAATGGGAAAGTCACTTCCCTAGAATCTATTTCGACAGGAATGTCACTTCACTGGCATCTATCTCGTCGGAAAAGTCACTTTACTGGCATCCATTTGGACGGGAATGTCACTTCCCTGGCTTCTATCACAATGGGAATGTCACTTCCGTGGAATCTATCTCGACAGGAATGTCACTTCCATTGCATCTATCACATTGGGAATGTCACGTCCTTGGAATCTATGTCGACAGGATTGTCACTTCCCTGGCATCCATCTCGACGGGAATGTCGCTTTCCTGGCATCAATCTCGACGGGAATGTCACATTCCTGGCATCTATCACAATGGGAATGTCACTTCCGTGGAATCTATCTCGACAGGAATGTCACTTCCATTGCATCTATCACATTGGGAATGTCACGTCCTTGGAATCTATGTCGACAGGATTGTCACTTCCCTGGCATCCATCTCGACGGGAATGTCGCTTTCCTGGCATCAATCTCGACGGGAATGTCACTTTCCTTGCATCTATCACAATGGGAATGTCACTTTTCTGGCATCCATCTCGACGGGAATGTCTCTTTCCTGGCATCTAATAACATGGGAATGTCAATTCACTGGCTTCTATCAAAATGGGACTGTCGTACACTGGCATCCAAGTCGACGGGAATGTCAATTTCCTTGCATCTATCACAACGGGAATGTCACTTCACTGGCATCCATCTCGAAGGGAATGTCACTTTCCTTGAATCTATCACAAAGGGAATGTGACTTCCATGGAATCTATCTCGCCGGGAATGTCACTTCCCTGCCATCTATCACAATGGGAATGTCACTTCCCTAGAATCTATTTCGACAGGAATGTCACTTCACTGGCATCTATCTCGTCGGAAAAGTCACTTTACTGGCATCCATTTGGACGGGAATGTCACTTCCCTGGCATCTATCACAATGGGAATGTCACTTCCGTGGAATCTATCTCGACGGGAATGTCACATTCCTGGCATCTATCACAATGGGAATGTCACTTCCGTGGAATCTATCTCGACAGGAATGTCACTTCCATTGCATCTATCACATTGGGAATGTCACGTCCTTGGAATCTATCTCGACAGGATTGTCACTTCCCTGGCATCGATCTCGACGGGAATGTCGCTTTCCTGGCATCAATCTCGACGGGAATGTCACTTTCCTTGCATCTATCACAATGGGAATGTCACTTTTCTGGCATGCATCTCGACGGGAATGTCTCTTTCCTGGCATCTAATAAAATGGGAATGTCAATTCACTGGCTTCTATCAAAATGGGACTGTCGTACACTGGCATCCAAGTCGACGGGAATGTCAATTTCCTTGCATCTATCACAATGGGAATGTCACTTCACTGGCACCCATCTCGACGGGAATGTCACTTTCCTTGTATCTATCACAAAGGGAATGTGACTTCCATGGAATCTATCTCGCCGGGAATGTCAATTCCCTGGCATCTAACACAATGAGAATGTCACTTCACTGGCATCCATCTCGCCGGGAATGTCACTTTCCTTGCATCTATAACAATGGGAATGTCGCTTCACTGGCATCTAGCACAATGGGAATGTCACTTCCGTGGAATCCACCTCGACGGGAATGTCACTTCCGTGGCATCTATCACAATGGGAATGTCACTTCCGTGCAAATCTATCTCGACGGGAATGTCACATTCCTGGCATCTATCACAATGGGAATGTCACTTCCGTGGAATCCATCTCGGCAGGAATGACACTTTCCTTGCATCTATCACAATGGGAATGTCACTTCCCTGGAATCTATCTCGACAGGATTGTCACTTCCCTGGCATCTGTCACAATGGGAATGTCACTTCCCTGGCATCTGTCGTGACGGGAACGTCCCTTTCCTTCCGTCTATCACAATGGGAATGTCACTTCCCTGGCATCCATCTCGACGGGAATGTCAATTCCCTGGCATCTATCACAATGGGAATGTCAATTCCCTGGCATCTATCACAATGGGAATGTCACTTCCATAGAATCTATATCGACGGGAATGTCACTTCGCTGGCATCTATCACAATGGGAATGTCACTTCGCTGGCTTCTATCACAATGGGAATGTCAATTCACTGGCATCTATCACAATGGGAATGTCACTTCACTGGCATCTACCACAATGGGAATGTCACTTCCCTGGCATTCATCTCGACGGGAATGTCACTTCCCTGGCATTCATCTCGACGGGAATGTCGCTTCACTGGCATCCATCTCGAGGGGAACGTCACTTTCCTTGTATCTATCACAAAGGGAATGTGACTTCCATGGAATCTATTTCGACAGGAATATCACTTCCCTGGCATCTATCACAATGGGAATGTCACTTTCCTTGTATCTATCACAATGGGAATGTCACTTCACTGGCATCCATCTCGACGGGAATGTCACTTTCCTTGTATCTATCACAAAGGGAATGTGACTTCCATGGAATCTATCTCGCCGGGAACGTCACTTTCCTCGCATCTATAAGAATGTGAATATCACTTCACTGGCATCTATCACAATGGGAATGTCGCAACACCTGCATCTATCTCGACGGGAATGTGACTTTCCTTGCATCTATCACAATGAGAATATCACTTCACTGGCATCTATCACAATGGGAATGTCACTTCACTGGCATCTATCACAATGTGAATATCACTTTACTGGCCTCTATCACAATGGGAATGTCGCTTCACTGGCATCTATCTTGACGGGAATGTCACTTTCCTTGCATCTATCAGAATGGGAATGTCACTTCCGTGGAATCTATTTCGACAGGAATATCACTTCCCTGGCATCTATCACAATGGGAATGTCACTTCCCTAGAATCTATTTCGACAGGAATATCACTTCACTGGCATCTATCTCGTCGGAAAAGTCATTTTACTGGCATCCTTTTGGACGGGAATGTCACTTCCCTGGCATCTATCACAATGGGAATGTCACTTCCGTGGAATCTATCTCGACGGGAATGTCACATTCCTGGCAGCTATCACAACGGGAATATCACTTCACTGGCATCCATGTCGACGGGAATGTCACTTTCCTTGCATCTATAACAATGGGAATGTCGCTTCACTGGCATCTATCAGAATGGGAATGTCACTTCCGTGGAATCCACCTCGACGGGAATGTCGCTTCCCTGGCATCTATCACAATGGGAATGTCACTTCCGTGGAATCTATCTCGACGGGAATGTCACATTCCTGGCATCTATCACAATGGGAATGTCACTTCCGTTGAATACATCTCGGAAGGAATGACACTCTCCTTGCATCTATCACAATGGGAAAGTCACTTTCCTGGAATCTATCTCGACAGGAATGTCATCTCCCTGGCATCTATCACATTGGGAATGTCACGTCCTTGGAATCTATCTCGACAGAATTGTCACTACCCTGGCATCTGTCACAATGGGAATGTCACTTCCCTGGCATCTGTCTTGACGGGAACGTCCCTTTCCTTCCGTCTATCACAATGGGAATGTCACTTCCCTGGCATCCATCTCGACGGGAATGTCAATTCCCTGGCATCTATCACAATGGGAATGTCAATTCACTGGCATCTATCACAATGTGATTGTCACTTCCCTGGCATCCATCTCGACGGGAATGTCAATTCCCTGGCATCTATCACAATGGGAATGTCAATTCACTGGCATCTATCACAATGTGATTGTCGCTTCACTGGCATCCATCTCGACGGGAATGTCAATTCCCTGGCATCTATCACAATGGGAATGTCACTTCCGTGGAATCTATATCGACGGGAATGTCACTTCCCTGGCATCTATCACAATGGGAATGTCAATTCACTGGCATCTATCACAATGTGATTGTCACTTCCCTGGCATCCATCTCGACGGGAATGTCAATTCCCTGGCATCTATCACAATGGGAATGTCAATTCACTGGCATCTATCACAATGTGATTGTCGCTTCACTGGCATCCATCTCGACGGGAATGTCAATTCCCTGGCATCTATCACAATGGGAATGTCACTTCCGTGGAATCTATATCGACGGGAATGTCACTTCCCTGGCATCTATCACAATGGGAATGTCAATTCACTGGCATCTATCTCAATGGGAATGTCACTTCACTGGCATCTACCACAATGGGAATGTCACTTCCCTGGCATTCTACTCGACGGGAATGTCGCTTCACTGGCATCCATCTCGACGGGAACGTCACTTTCTTTGTATCTATCACAATGGGAATGTCACTTCACTGGCATCCATCTCGACGGGAATGTCACTTTCCTTGTATCTATCACAAAGGGAATGTGACTTCCATGGAATCTATCTCGCCGGGAACGTCACTTTCCTTGCATCTATAACAATGTGAATATCACTTCACTGGCATCTATCACAATGGGAATGTCGCAACAATTGCATCTATCTCGACGGGAATGTCACTTTCCTTGCATCTATCACAATGTGAATATCACTTCACTGGCATCTATCACAATGGGAATGTCACTTCACTGGCATCTATCACAATGTGAATATCACTTTACTGGCCTCTATCACAATGGGAATGTCGCTTCACTGGCATCTATCTTGACGGGAATGTCACTTTCCTTGCATCTATCAGAATGGGAATGTCACTTCCGTGGAATCTATTTCGACAGGAATGTCATCTCCCTGGCATCTATCACATTGGGAATGTCACGTCCTTGGAATCTATCTCGACAGGATTGTCACTACCCTGGCATCTGTCACAATGGGAATGTCACTTCCCTGGCATCTGTCTTGACGGGAACGTCCCTTTCCTTCCGTCTATCACAATGGGAATGTCACTTCCCTGGCATCCATCTCGACGGGAATGTCAATTCCCTGGATTCTATCACAATGGGAATGTCAATTCACTGGCATCTATCACAATGTGATTGTCACTTCCCTGGCATCCATCTCGACGGGAATGTCAATTCCCTGGCATCTATCACAATGGGAATGTCAATTCACTGGCATCTATCACAATGTGATTGTCGCTTCACTGGCATCCATCTCGACGGGAATGTCAATTCCCTGGCATCTATCACAATGGGAATGTCACTTCCGTGGAATCTATATCGACGGGAATGACACTTCCCTGGCATCTATCACAATGGGAATGTCAATTCACTGGCATCTATCACAATGGGAATGTCACTTCACTGGCATCTACCACAATGGGAATGTCACTTCCCTGGCATTCTACTCGACGGGAATGTCGCTTCACTGGCATCCATCTCGACGGGAACGTCACTTTCTTTGTATCTATCACAATGGGAATGTCACTTCACTGGCATCCATCTCGACGGGAACGTCACTTTCCTTGCATCTATAACAATGTGAATATCACTTCACTGGCATCTATCACAATGGGAATGTCGCAACACTTGCATCTATCTCGACGGGAATGTCACTTTCCTTGCATCTATCACAATGTGAATATCACTTCACTGGCATCTATCACAATGGGAATGTCACTTCACTGGCATCTATCACAATGTGAATATCACTTTACTGGCCTCTATCACAATGGGAATGTCGCTTCACTGGCATCTATCTTGACGGGAATGTCACTTTCCTTGCATCTATCAGAATGGGAATCTCACTTCCGTGGAATCTATTTCGACAGGAATGTCACTTCCCTGGCATCTATCACAATGGGAATGTCACTTCCCTAGAATCTATTTCGACAGGAATATCACTTCACTGGCATCTATCTCGAAGGAAAAGTCACTTTACTGGCATCCTTTTGGACGGGAATGTCACTTCCCTGGCATCTATCACAATGGGAATGTCACTTCCGTGGAATCTATCTCGACGGGAATGTCACATTCCTGGCATCTATCACAATGGGAATGTCACTTTTCTGGCATCTAATAAAATGGGAATGTCAATTCACAGGCTTCTATCAAAATGGGACTGTCGTGCCCTGGCATCCAAGTCGACGGGAATGTCAATATCCTTGCATCTATCACAACCGGAATGTCACTTCTCTGGCATCTATAACAATGGGAAGGTCGCTTCACTGGAATCCATATCGACGGGAACGTCAGTATACTTGCATCTATCACAACGGGAATATCACTTCACTGGCATCTATCACAATGGGAATGTCACTTCACTGGCATCTATCACAATGGGAATGTCACTTCACTGGCATCTATCACAATGGGAATGTCACTTCACTGGCATCTATCACAATGGGAATGTCACTTCACTGGCATCTATCACAATGGGAATGTCACTTCACTGGCATCTATCTCGACGGGAACGTCACTTTCCTTGCATCTATCAAAATGGGAATGTCACCTCTATGGCATCTATCACAATGCAAATGTCACTTCACTGGCATCCATCTCGACGGGAACGTCACTTTCCTTGCAGCTATCACAACGGGAATGTCACTTCACTGGCATCTATCATAATTGGAATGTCACTTCACTGGCTTCTATCACAATGGGAATGTCGCTTCACTGGCATCTATCTTGACGGGAATGTCACTTTCCTTGCATCTATCAGAATGGGAATGTCACTTCCGTGGAATCTATTTCGGCAGGAATGTCACTTCCCTGGCAGCTATCACAATGGGAAAGTCACTTCCCTAGAATCTATTTCGACAGGAATGTCACTTCACTGGCATCTATCTCGTCGGAAAAGTCACTTTACTGGCATCCATTTGGATGGGAATGTCACTTCCCTGGCTTCTATCACAATGGGAATGTCACTTCCGTGGAATCTATCTCGACGGGAATGTCACATTCCTGGCATCTATCACAATGGGAATGTCACTTCCGTGGAATCTATCTCGACAGGAATGTCACTTCCATTGCATCTATCACATTGGGAATGTCACGTCCTTGGAATCTATGTCGACAGGATTGTCACTTCCCTGGCATCCATCTCGACGGGAATGTCGCTTTCCTGGCATCAATCTCGACGGGAATGTCACTTTCCTTGCATCTATCACAATGGGAATGTCACTTTTCTGGCATCCATCTCGACGGGAATGTCTCTTTCCTGGCATCTAATAAAATGGGAATGTCAATTCACTGGCTTCTATCAAAATGGGACTGTCGTACACTGGCATCCAAGTCGACGGGAATGTCAATTTCCTTGCATCTATCACAATGGGAATGTCACTTCACTGGCATACATCTCGACGGGAATGTCACTTTCCTTGTATCTATCACAAAGGGAATGTGACTTCCATGGAATCTATCTCGCCGGGAATGTCAATTCCCTGGCATCTAACACAATGAGAATGTCACTTCACTGGCATCCATCTCGCCGGGAATGTCACTTTCCTTGCATCTATAACAATGAGAATGTCGCTTCACTGGCATCTAGCACAATGGGAATGTCACTTCCGTGGAATCCACCTCGACGGGAATGTCACTTCCGTGGCATCTATCACAATGGGAATGTCACTTCACTGGCATCCATCTCGAAGGGAATGTCACTTTCCTTGAATCTATCACAAAGGGAATGTGACTTCCATGGAATCTATCTCGCCGGGAATGTCACTTCCCTGCCATCTATGACAATGGGAATGTCACTTCCCTAGAATCTATTTCGACAGGAATGTCACTTCACAGGCATCTATCTCGTCGGAAAAGTCACTTTACTGGCATCCATTTGGACGGGAATGTCAGTTCCCTGGCAACTATCACAATGGGAATGTCACTTCCGTGGAATCTATCTCGACGGGAATGTCACATTCCTGGCATCTATCACAATGGGAATGTCACTTCCGTGGAATCTATCTCGACAGGAATGTCACTTCTATTGCATCTATCACATTGGGAATGTCACGTCCTTGGAATCTATCTCGACAGGATTGTCACTTCCCTGGCATCTAACACAATAGGAATGTCACTTTTCTGGCATCCATCTCGACGGGAATGCCTCTTTCCTGGCATCTAATAAAATGGGAATGACAATTCACTGGCTTCTATCAAAATGGGACTGTCGTACACTGGCATCCAAGTCGACGGGAATGTCAATTTCCTTGCATCTATCACAATGGGAATGTCACTTCACTGGCATCCATCTCGCCGGGAATGTCACTTTCCTTGCATCTATAACAATGGGAATGTCGCTTCACTGGCATCTAGCACAATGGGAATGTCACTTCCGTGGAATCCACCTCGACGGGAATGTCACTTCCGTGGCATCTATCACAATGGGAATGTCACTTCCGTGGAATCTATCTCGACGGGAATGTCACATTCCTGGCATCTATCACAATGGGAATGTCACTTCCGTGGAATCCATCTCGGCAGGAATGACACTTTCCTTGCATCTATCACAATGGGAATGTCACTTCACTGGAATCTATCTCGACAGGATTGTCACTTCCCTGGCATCTGTCACAATGGGAATGTCACTTCCCTGGCATCTGTCGTGACGGGAACGTCCCTTTCCTTCCGTCTATCACAATGGGAATGTCACTTCCCTGGCATCCATCTCGACGGGAATGTCAATTCCCTGGCATCTATCACAATGGGAATGTCAATTCCCTGGCATCTATCACAATGGGAATGTCACTTCCGTAGAATCTATATCGACGGGAATGTCACTTCGCTGGCATCTATCACAATGGGAATGTCAATTCACTGGCATCTACCACAATGGGAATGTCACTTCCCTGGCATTCATCTCGACGGGAATGTCGCTTCACTGGCATCCATCTCGACGGGAACGTCACTTTCTTTGCATCTATCACAACGGGAAAGTGCCTTCACTGGCATCCATGTCGAAGGGAATGTTACTTTCCTTGTATCTATCACAATGGGAATGTCACTTCACTGGCATCCATCTCGACGGGAATGTCATTTCCTTGGTATCTATCTGAAAAGGGAATGTGATTTCCCTGTCATCTATAAAAATGGGAATGTCACTTCCCTGGAATATATCTCTATAGGAATGTCAATTCCCTGGCATCTATCACAATGGGAATGCCACTTCCCAGGTATATATCAGAATGGGAATGCGACTTCCCTGTCATCTATCTGGACGGGAATTTCACTCCCTGTCATCTATCTCGACGGGAATGTCACTCCCGAACATCTATCTCAAAGGGAATGTCACTTCCCTGTCATCTATAAAAATGGGAATGTCACTTCCCTGGCATCTATCTCGATGTGAATGTCATCATACTGGCATGTATCAGAATGGGTATGTCACTTCCCTGACATCAATCACGACAGGAATGTCATTTCCCTGGTATCTATCTCAAAGGGAATGTGACTTCCCTGTCATCTATAAAAATGGGAATGTCATTTCCCTGTCATATATCTCTATAGGAATGTCAATTCCCTGGCATCTATCACAATGGGAATGTCACTTCCCTGGTATATATCAGAATGGGAATGCGACTTCCCTGTCATCTATCTGGACGGGAATGTCACTCCCTGTCATCTATCTCAACGGGATTGTCACTCCCGAACATCTATCTCAAAGGGAATGTCACTTCCCTGTCATCTACAAAAATGGGAATGTCACTTCCCTGGCATCTATCTCGGTGTGAATGTCATCTTGCTGGCATGTATCAGAATGGGTATGTCACTTCCTTGGCATCTATCTCGACTGGAATTTCACTTCCCTGGCATCTACCACAATGGGAATATCACTTCCCTGGTATATATCACTATGGGAATGTCACTTCCACGGTATCTATTTCGATAGGATTGTCACTTCCCTGGCATCTATCACAATGGGAATGTCACTTCCCTGGCATCTATCTCGATAGGAATATCAATTCCCTGACATCTATCACAATGGGAATGTCACTTCCCAGGTATATATCACATTGGGTATGTGACTTCCCTGTCATCTATCTCGATGGGAATGTCACTTCCCTGTCATCTATCACCATGGGAATGTCATTTCCATGGCATCTAACTCGAACAGAATGTCACTTCCATGTCATCTATAAAAATGGGAATGTCACTTCCCTGGCATCTAGTAGAATGGGAATGTCACTTCCCTGGCATGTATCTCGAAGGGAAGGTCACCTCTATGTCATCTATAAAAATGGGAATTCCTCTTCCCTGGCATCTATCACAATGGGAATGTCACTTCCCTAGCATCTATCAGAACGGGAATTTCACTTCCCTGGCATTTATCACAATGGGAATGTCACTTCCCTGGCATCTATCTCGACGGGAATGTCAGTTCCACGGCATGTAACTCGATGTGAATGCCACTTCCATTTTATATATCACAATCGGATTGCGACTTCCATGGTATCTATCTCGACAGGAATGTCATTTCCCTGGTATCTATCTCAAAGGGAATGTGACTTCCCTGTCATCTATAAAAATGGGAATGTCACTTCCCTGGCATATATCGCTATAGGAATGTCAATTCCCTGGCATCTATCACAATGGGAATGTCACTTCCCTGGTATATATCAGAATGGGAATGCGACTTCCCTGTCATCTATCTGGACGGGAATGTCACTCCCTGTTATCTATCTCGAAGGGAATGTCACTTCCCTGGCATCTATCACACTGGGACTGTTCCTTCCCTGGCATCTATCAAAATGGGAATGTCACTTCCCTGGTAAATATCACAATGGGAATGTCACTTCCCTGGTATATATCAGAATGGGAATGTCACACCCTGTCATCGATCTGGACGGGAATGTCACTCCCTGGCATCTATCTCAAAGGGAATGTCACTTCCCTGTCATCTATAAAAATGGGAATGTCACTTCCCTGGCATCTATCTCGATGTGAATGTCATCTTGCTGGCATGTATCAGAATGGGTATGTCACTTCCCTGACATCTATCACGACAGGAATGTCATTTCCCTGATATCTATCTCCAAGGGAATGTGACTTACCTGTCATCTATAAAAATGGGAATGTCACTTCCCTGGCATCTAGTAGAATGGGAATGTCACTTCCCTGGCATGTATCTCGAAGGGAAGGTCACTTCTATGTCATCTATAAAAATGGGAATTCCTCTTCCCTGGCATCTATCACAATGGGAATGTCACTTCCCTAGCATCTATCAGAACGGGAATTTCACTTCCCTGGCATCTATCACAATGGGAATGTCACTTCCGTGGAATCTATGTCGACAGGATTGTCACTTCCATTGCATCTATCACATTGGGAATGTCACGTCCTTGGAATCTATGTCGACAGGATTGTCACTTCCCTGGCATCCATCTCGACGGGAATGTCGCTTTCCTGGCATCAATCTCGACCGGAATGTCACTTTCCTTGCATCTATCACAATGGGAATGTCACTTTTCTGGCATCCATCTCGACGGGAATGTCTCTTTCCTGGCATCTAATAAAATGGGAATGTCAATTCACTGGCTTCTATCAAAATGGGACTGTCGTACACTGGCATCCAAGTCGACGGGAATGTCAATTTCCTTGCATCTATCACAATGGGAATGTCACTTCACTGGCATACATCTCGACGGGAATGTCACTTTCCTTGTATCTATCACAAAGGGAATGTGACTTCCATGGAATCTATCTCGCCGGGAATGTCAATTCCCTGGCATCTAACACAATGAGAATGTGACTTCACTGGCATCCATCTCGCCGGGAATGTCACTTTCCTTGCATCTATAACAATGAGAATGTCGCTTCACTGGCATCTAGCACAATGGGAATGTCACTTCCGTGGAATCCACCTCGACGGGAATGTCACTTCCGTGGCATCTATCACAATGGGAATGTCACTTCACTGGCATCCATCTCGAAGGGAATGTCACTTTCCTTGAATCTATCACAAAGGGAATGTGACTTCCATGGAATCTATCTCGCCGGGAATGTCACTTCGCTGCCATCTATCACAATGGGAATGTCACTTCCCTAGAATCTATTTCGACAGGAATGTCACTTCACAGGCATCTATCTCGTCGGAAAAGTCACTTTACTGGCATCCATTTGGACGGGAATGTCACTTCCCTGACATCTATCACAATGGGAATGTCACTTCCGTGGAATCTATCTCGACGGGAATGTCACATTCCTGGCATCTATCACAATGGGAATGTCACTTCCGTGGAATCTATCTCGACAGGAATGTCACTTCCATTGCATCTATCACATTGGGAATGTCACGTCCTTGGAATCTATCTCGACAGGATTGTCACTTCCCTGGCATCCATCTCGACGGGAATGTCGCTTTCCTGGCATCAATCTCGACGGGAATGTCACTTTCCTTGTATCTATCACAATGGGAATGTGTCTTCCGTGGAATCTATCTCGCCGGGAATGTCACTTCCCTGGCATCTAACACAATAGGAATGTCACTTTTCTGGCATCCATCTCGACGGGAATGCCTCTTTCCTGGCATCTAATAAAATGGGAATGTCAATTCACTGGCTTCTATCAAAATGGGACTGTCGTACACTGGCATCCAAGTCGACGGGAATGTCAATTTCCTTGCATCTATCACAATGGGAATGTCACTTCACTGGCATCCATCTCGCCGGGAATGTCACTTTCCTTGCATCTATAACAATGGGAATGTCGCTTCACTGGCATCTAGCACAATGGGAATGGCACTTCCGTGGAATCCACCTCGACGGGAATGTCACTTCCGTGGCATCTATCACAATGGGAATGTCACTTCCGTGGAATCTATCTCGACGGGAATGTCACATTCCTGGCATCTATCACAATGGGAATGTCACTTCCGTGGAATCCATCTCGGCAGGAATGACACTTTCCTTGCATCTATCACAATGGGAATGTCACTTCACTGGAATCTATCTCGACAGGATTGTCACTTCCCTGGCATCTGTCACAATGGGAATGTCACTTCCCTGGCATCTGTCGTGACGGGAACGTCCCTTTCCTTCCGTCTATCACAATGGGAATGTCACTTCCCTGGCATCCATCTCGACGGGAATGTCAATTCCCTGGCATCTATCACAATGGGAATGTCAATTCCCTGGCATCTATCACAATGGGAATGTCACTTCCGTAGAATCTATATCGACGGGAATGTCACTTCGCTGGCATCTATCACAATGGGAATGTCAATTCACTGGCATCTACCACAATGGGAATGTCACTTCCCTGGCATTCATCTCAAAGGGAATGTCACTTCCCTGTCATCTATAAAAATGGGAATGTCACTTCCCTGGCATCTATCTCGATGTGAATGTCATCATACTGGCATGTATCAGAATGGGTATGTCACTTCCCTGACATCAATCACGACAGGAATGTCATTTCCCTGGTATCTATCTCAAAGGGAATGTGACTTCCCTGTCATCTATAAAAATGGGAATGTCATTTCCCTGTCATATATCTCTATAGGAATGTCAATTCCCTGGCATCTATCACAATGGGAATGTCACTTCCCTGGTATATATCAGAATGGGAATGCGACTTCCCTGTCATCTATCTGGACGGGAATGTCACTCCCTGTCATCTATCTCAACGGGATTGTCACACCCGAACATCTATCTCAAAGGGAATGTCACTTCCCTGTCATCTACAAAAATGGGAATGTCACTTCCCTGGCATCTATCTCGGTGTGAATGTCATCTTGCTGGCATGTATCAGAATGGGTATGTCACTTCCTTGGCATCTATCTCGACTGGAATTTCACTTCTCTGGCATCTACCACAATGGGAATATCACTTCCCTGGTATATATCACTATGGGAATGTCACTTCCACGGTATCTATTTCGATAGGATTGTCACTTCCCTGGCATCTATCACAATGGGAATGTCAATTCCCTGGCATCTATCTCGATAGGAATATCAATTCCCTGACATCTATCACAATGGGAATGTCACTTCCCAGGTATATATCACATTGGGAATGTGACTTCCCTGTCATCTATCTCGATGGGAATGTCACTTCCCTGTCATCTATCACCATGGGAATGTCATTTCCATGGCATCTAACTCGAACAGAATGTCACTTCCATGTCATCTATAAAAATGGGAATGTCACTTCCCTGGCATCTAGTAGAATGGGAATGTCACTTCCCTGGCATGTATCTCGAAGGGAAGGTCACCTCTATGTCATCTATAAAAATGGGAATTCCTCTTCCCTGGCATCTATCACAATGGGAATGTCACTTCCCTAGCATCTATCAGAACGGGAATTTCACTTCCCTGGCATTTATCACAATGGGAATGTCACTTCCCTGGCATCTATCTCGACGGGAATGTCACTTCCACGGCATGTAACTCGATGTGAATGCCACTTCCATTTTATATATCACAATCGGATTGCGACTTCCATGGTATCTATCTCGACAGGAATGTCATTTCCCTGGTATCTATCTCAAAGGGAATGTGACTTCCCTGTCATCTATAAAAATGGGAATGTCACTTCCCTGGCATATATCGCTATAGGAATGTCAATTCCCTGGCATCTATCACAATGGGAATGTCACTTCCCTGGTATATATCAGAATGGGAATGCGACTTCCCTGTCATCTATCTGGACGGGAATGTCACTCCCTGTTATCTATCTCGAAGGGAATGTCACTCCCTGGCATATATCACAATGGATGTGTCACTTCCCTGGCATCTAACACAATGGGAATGTCACTTCCCTGGCATCTATCACACTGGGACTGTTCCTTCCCTGGCATCTATCAAAATGGGAATGTCACTTCCCTGGTAAATATCACAATGGGAATGTCACTTCCCTGGTATATATCAGAATGGGAATGTCACACCCTGTCATCGATCTGGACGGGAATGTCACTCCCTGGCATCTATCTCAAAGGGAATGTCACTTCCCTGTCATCTATAAAAATGGGAATGTCACTTCCCTGGCATCTATCTCGATGTGAATGTCATCTTGCTGGCATGTATCAGAATGGGTATGTCACTTCCCTGACATCTATCACGACAGGAATGTCATTTCCCTGATATCTATCTCCAAGGGAATGTGACTTACCTGTCATCTATAAAAATGGGAATGTCACTTCCCTGGCATCTAGTAGAATGGGAATGTCACTTCCCTGGCATGTATCTCGAAGGGAAGGTCACTTCTATGTCATCTATAAAAATGGGAATTCCTCTTCCCTGGCATCTATCACAATGGGAATGTCACTTCCCTAGCATCTATCAGAACGGGAATTTCACTTCCCTGGCATTTATCAGAATGGGAATGTCACTTCCCTGGCATCCATCTCGACGGGAATGTCGCTTTCCTGGCATCAATCTCGACGGGAATGTCACTTTCCTTGCATCTATCACAATGGGAATGTCACTTTTCTGGCATCCATCTCGACGGGAATGTCTCTTTCCTGGCATCTAATAAAATGGGAATGTCAATTCACTGGCTTCTATCAAAATGGGACTGTCGTACACTGGCATCCAAGTCGACGGGAATGTCAATTTCCTTGCATCTATCACAATGGGAATGTTACTTCACTGGCATCCATCTCGACGGGAATGTCACTTTCCTTGTATCTATCACAAAGGGAATGTGACTTCCATGGAATCTATCTCGCCGGGAATGTCAATTCCCTGGCATCTAACACAATGAGAATGCCACTTCACTGGCATCCTTCTCGCCGGGAATGTCACTTTCCATGCATCTATAACAATGGGAATGTCGCTTCACTGGCATCTAGCACAATGGGAATGTCACTTCCGTGGAATCCACCTCGACGGGAATGTCACTTCCGTGGCATCTATCACAATGGGAATGTCACTTCCGTGGAATCTATCTCGACGGGAATGTCACATTCCTGGCATCTATCACAATGGGAATGTCACTTCCGTGGAATCCATCTCGGCAGGAATGACACTTTCCTTGCAGCTATCACAATGGGAATGTCACTTCCCTGGAATCTATCTCGACAGGATTGTCACTTCCCTGGCATCTGTCACAATGGGAATGTCACTTCCCTGGCATCTGTCGTGACGGGAACGTCCCTTTCCTTCCGTCTATCACAATGGGAATGTCACTTCCCTGGCATCCATCTCGACGGAAATGTCAATTCCCTGGCATCTATCACAATGGGAATGTCAATTCCCTGGCATCTATCACAATGGGAATGTCACTTCCGTAGAATCTATATCGACGGGAATGTCACTTCGCTGGCATCTATCACAATGGGAATGTCAATTCACTGGCATCTATCACAATGGGAATGTCACTTCACTGGCATCTACCACAATGGGAATGTCACTTCCCTGGCATTCATCTCGACGGGAATGTCGCTTCACTGGCATCCATCTCGACGGGAACGTCACTTTCTTTGCATCTATCACAACGGGAAAGTGCCTTCACTGGCATCCATGTCGAAGGGAATGTTACTTTCCTTGTATTTATCACAATGGGAATGTCACTTCACTGGCATCCATCTCGACGGGAATGTCATTTCCTTGGTATCTATCTGAAAAGGGAATGTGATTTCCCTGTCATCTATAAAAATGGGAATGTCACTTCCCTGGAATATATCTCTATAGGAATGTCAATTCCCTGGCATCTATCACAATGGGAATGTCACTTCCCAGGTATATATCAGAATGGGAATGCGACTTCCCTGTCATCTATCTGGACGGGAATTTCACTCCCTGTCATCTATCTCGACGGGAATGTCACTCCCTAACATCTATCTCAAAGGGAATGTCACTTCCCTGTCATCTATAAAAATGGGAATGTCACTTCCCTGGCATCTATCTCGATGTGAATGTCATCTTACTGGCATGTATCAGAATGGGTATGTCACTTCCCTGACATCAATCACGACAGGAATGTCATTTCCCTGGTATCTATCTCAAAGGGAATGTGACTTCCCTGTCATCTATAAAAATGGGAATGTCATTTCCCTGTCATATATCTCTATAGGAATGTCAATTCCCTGTCATCTATCTGGACGGGAATGTCACTCCCTGTCATCTATCTCGACGGGATTGTCACTCCCTTGCATCTATCTCAAAGGGAATGTCACTTCCCTGTCATCTACAAAAATGGGAATGTCACTTCCCTGGCATCTATATCGGTGTGAATGTCATCTTGCTGGCATGTATCAGAATGGGTATGTCACTTCCTTGGCATCTATCTCGACTGGAATTTCACTTCCCTGGCATCTACCACAATGGGAATATCACTTCCCTGGTATATATCACTATGGGAATGTCACTTCCACGGTATCTATTTCGATAGGATTGTCACTTCCCTGGCATCTATCACAATGGGAATGTCACTTCCCTGGCATCTATCTCGATAGGAATATCAATTCCCTGACATCTATCTCAAAGGGAATGTCACTTCCCTGTCATCTATAAAAATGGGAATGTCACTTCCCTGGCATCTATCTCGATGTGAATGTCATCTTGCTGGCATGTATCAGAATGGGTATGTCACTTCCCTGACATCTATCACGACAGGAATGTCATTTCCCTGATATCTATCTCCAAGGGAATGTGACTTACCTGTCATCTATAAAAATGGGAATGTCACTTCCCTGGCATCTAGTAGAATGGGAATGTCACTTCCCTGGCATGTATCTCGAAGGGAAGGTCACTTCTATGTCATCTATAAAAATGGGAATTCCTCTTCCCTGGCATCTATCACAATGGGAATGTCACTTCCCTAGCATCTATCAGAACGGGAATTTCACTTCCCTGGCATTTATCAGAATGGGAATGTCACTTCCCTGGCATCCATCTCGACGGGAATGTCGCTTTCCTGGCATCAATCTCGACGGGAATGTCACTTTCCTTGCATCTATCACAATGGGAATGTCACTTTTCTGGCATCCATCTCGACGGGAATGTCTCTTTCCTGGCATCTAATAAAATGGGAATGTCAATTCACTGGCTTCTATCAAAATGGGACTGTCGTACACTGGCATCCAAGTCGACGGGAATGTCAATTTCCTTGCATCTATCACAATGGGAATGTTACTTCACTGGCATCCATCTCGACGGGAATGTCACTTTCCTTGTATCTATCACAAAGGGAATGTGACTTCCATGGAATCTATCTCGCCGGGAATGTCAATTCCCTGGCATCTAACACAATGAGAATGCCACTTCACTGGCATCCTTCTCGCCGGGAATGTCACTTTCCATGCATCTATAACAATGGGAATGTCGCTTCACTGGCATCTAGCACAATGGGAATGTCACTTCCGTGGAATCCACCTCGACGGGAATGTCACTTCCGTGGCATCTATCACAATGGGAATGTCACTTCCGTGGAATCTATCTCGACGGGAATGTCACATTCCTGGCATCTATCACAATGGGAATGTCACTTCCGTGGAATCCATCTCGGCAGGAATGACACTTTCCTTGCAGCTATCACAATGGGAATGTCACTTCCCTGGAATCTATCTCGACAGGATTGTCACTTCCCTGGCATCTGTCACAATGGGAATGTCACTTCCCTGGCATCTGTCGTGACGGGAACGTCCCTTTCCTTCCGTCTATCACAATGGGAATGTCACTTCCCTGGCATCCATCTCGACGGAAATGTCAATTCCCTGGCATCTATCACAATGGGAATGTCAATTCCCTGGCATCTATCACAATGGGAATGTCACTTCCGTAGAATCTATATCGACGGGAATGTCACTTCGCTGGCATCTATCACAATGGGAATGTCAATTCACTGGCATCTATCACAATGGGAATGTCACTTCACTGGCATCTACCACAATGGGAATGTCACTTCCCTGGCATTCATCTCGACGGGAATGTCGCTTCACTGGCATCCATCTCGACGGGAACGTCACTTTCTTTGCATCTATCACAACGGGAAAGTGCCTTCACTGGCATCCATGTCGAAGGGAATGTTACTTTCCTTGTATTTATCACAATGGGAATGTCACTTCACTGGCATCCATCTCGACGGGAATGTCATTTCCTTGGTATCTATCTGAAAAGGGAATGTGATTTCCCTGTCATCTATAAAAATGGGAATGTCACTTCCCTGGAATATATCTCTATAGGAATGTCAATTCCCTGGCATCTATCACAATGGGAATGTCACTTCCCAGGTATATATCAGAATGGGAATGCGACTTCCCTGTCATCTATCTGGACGGGAATTTCACTCCCTGTCATCTATCTCGACGGGAATGTCACTCCCTAACATCTATCTCAAAGGGAATGTCACTTCCCTGTCATCTATAAAAATGGGAATGTCACTTCCCTGGCATCTATCTCGATGTGAATGTCATCTTACTGGCATGTATCAGAATGGGTATGTCACTTCCCTGACATCAATCACGACAGGAATGTCATTTCCCTGGTATCTATCTCAAAGGGAATGTGACTTCCCTGTCATCTATAAAAATGGGAATGTCATTTCCCTGTCATATATCTCTATAGGAATGTCAATTCCCTGTCATCTATCTGGACGGGAATGTCACTCCCTGTCATCTATCTCGACGGGATTGTCACTCCCTTGCATCTATCTCAAAGGGAATGTCACTTCCCTGTCATCTACAAAAATGGGAATGTCACTTCCCTGGCATCTATATCGGTGTGAATGTCATCTTGCTGGCATGTATCAGAATGGGTATGTCACTTCCTTGGCATCTATCTCGACTGGAATTTCACTTCCCTGGCATCTACCACAATGGGAATATCACTTCCCTGGTATATATCACTATGGGAATGTCACTTCCACGGTATCTATTTCGATAGGATTGTCACTTCCCTGGCATCTATCACAATGGGAATGTCACTTCCCTGGCATCTATCTCGAT
Source organism: Hemitrygon akajei (assembly GCF_048418815.1). Lineage (NCBI taxonomy): Eukaryota > Metazoa > Chordata > Chondrichthyes > Myliobatiformes > Dasyatidae > Hemitrygon > Hemitrygon akajei. Next base: position 51,101,104 of record NC_133131.1, read on the forward strand.
AGGAATATCAATTCCCTGACATCTATCACAATGGGAATGTCACTTCCCAGGTATATATCACATTGGGAATGTGACTTCCCTGTCATCTATCTCGATGGGAATGTCACTTCCCTGTCATCTATCACCATGGGAATGTCATTTCCATGGCATCTAACTCGAACAGAATGTCACTTCCATGTCATCTATAAAAATGGGAATGTCACTTCCCTGGCATCTAGTAGAATGGGAATGTCACTTCCCTGGCATGTATCTCGAAGGGAAGGTCACCTCTATGTCATCTATAAAAATGGGAATTCCTCTTCCCTGGCATCTATCACAATGGGAATGTCACTTCCCTAGCATCTATCAGAACGGGAATTTAACTTCCCTGGCATTTATCACAATGGGAATGTCACTTCCCTGGCATCTATCTCGACGGGAATGTCACTTACACGGCATGTAACTCGATGTGAATGCCACTTCCATTTTATATATCACAATCGGATTGCGACTTCCATGGTATCTATCTCGACAGGAATGTCATTTCCCTGGTATCTATCTCAAAGGGAATGTGACTTCCCTGTCATCTATAAAAATGGGAATGTCACTTCCCTGGCATATATCGCTATAGGAATGTCAATTCCCTGGCATCTATCACAATGGGAATGTCACTTCCCTGGTATATATCAGAATGGGAATGCGACTTCCCTGTCATCTATCTGGACGGGAATGTCACTCCCTGTTATCTATCTCGACGGGAATGTCACTCCCTGGCATATATCACAATGGATGTGTCACTTCCCTGGCATCTAACACAATGGGAATGTCACTTCCCTGGCATCTATCACACTGGGACTGTTCCTTCCCTGGCATCTATCAGAATGGGAATGTCACTTCCCTGGTAAATATCACAATGGGAATGTCACTTCCCTGGTATATATCAGAATGGGAATGTCACACCCTGTCATCGATCTGGACGGGAATGTCACTCCCTGGCATCTATCTCAAAGGGAATGTCACTTCCCTGTCATCTATAAAAATGGGAATGTCACTTCCCTGGCATCTATCTCGATGTGAATGTCATCTTGCTGGCATGTATCAGAATGGGAATGTCACTTCCCTGACATCTATCTCGACAGGAATGTCATTTCCCTGATATCTATCTCAAAGGGAATGTGACTTACCTGTCATCTATAAAAATGGGAATGTCACTTCCCTGGCATCTAGTAGAATGGGAATGTCACTTCCCTGGCATGTATCTCGAAGGGAAGGTCACTTCTATGTCATCTATAAAAATGGGAATTCCTCTTCCCTGGCATCTATCACAATGGGAATGTCACTTCCCTAGCATCTATCAGAACGGGAATTTCACTTCCCTGGCATTTATCACAATGGGAATGTCACTTCCCTGGCATCTATCTCGACGGGAATGTCACTTCCACGGCATGTAACTCGATGTGAATGCCACTTCCATTTTATATATCACATTCTGATTGCGACTTCCATGGTATCTATCTCGACAGGAATGTCATTTCCCTGGTATCTATCTCAAAGGGAATGTGACTTCCCTGTCATCTATAAAAATGGGAATGTCACTTCCCTGGCATACATCGCTATAGGAATGTCAATTCCCTGGCATCTATCACAATGGGAATGTCACTTCAAAAGGTATATATCAGAATGGGAATGCGACTTCCCTGTCATCTATCTGGACGGGAATGTCACACCCTGTTATCTATCTCGACGGGAATGTCACTCCCTGGCATGTATCACAATGGAAATGTCACTTCCCAGGCATCTATCACAATGGGAATGTCACTTCCCTGGCATCTATCACACTGGGACTGTTCCTTCCCTGGCATCTATCAGAATGGGAATGTCACTTCCCTGGTAAATATCACAATGGGAATGTCACTTCCCTGGTATATATCAGAATGGGAATGTCACACCCTGTCATCGATCTGGACGGGAATGTCACTCCCTGGCATCTATCTCAAAGGGAATGTCACTTCCCTGTCATCTATAAAAATGGGAATGTCACTTCCCTGGCATCTATCTCGATGTGAATGTCATCTTGCTGGCATGTATCAGAATGGGTATGTCACTTCCCTGACATCTATCTCGACAGGAATGTCATTTCCCTGGTATCTATCTCAAAGGGAATGTGACATCCCTGTCATCTATAAAAATGGGAATGTCACTTCCCTGGTATCTAGTAGAATGGGAATGTCACTTCCCTGGCATCTATCACACTGGGACTGTTCCTTCCCTGGCATCTATCAGAATGGGAATGTCACTTCCCTGGTAAATATCACAATGGGAATGTCACTTCCCTGGTATATATCAGAATGGGAATGTCACACCCTGTCATCGATCTGGACGGGAATGTCACTCCCTGGCATCTATCTCAAAGGGAATGTCACTTCCCTGTCATCTATAAAAATGGGAATGTCACTTCCCTGACATCTATCTCGACAGGAATGTCATTTCCCTGATATCTATCTCAAAGGGAATGTGACTTACCTGTCATCTATAAAAATGGGAATGTCACTTCCCTGGCATCTAGTAGAATGGGAATGTCACTTCCCTGGCATGTATCTCGAAGGGACGGTCACTTCTATGTCATCTATAAAAATGGGAATTCCTCTTCCCTGGCATCTATCACAATGGGAATGTCACTTCCCTAGCATCTATCAGAACGGAAATTTCACTTCCCTGGCATTTATCAGAATGGGAATGTCACTTCTCTGGCATCTATCTCGACGGGAATGTCACTTCCACGGCATGTAACTCGATGTGAATGCCACTTCCCTTATATATATCACAATCGGATTGCGACTTCCATGGCACCTATCTCGACAGGAATGTCATTTCCCTGGTATCTATCTCAAAGGGAATGTGACTTCCCTGTCATCTATAAAAATGGGAATGTCACTTCCCTGGCATATATCGCTATAGGAATGTCAATTCCCTGGCATCTATCACAATGGGAATGTCACTTCAAAAGGTATATATCAGAATGGGAATGCGACTTCCCTGTCATCTATCTGGACGGGAATGTCACACCCTGTTATCTATCTCGACGGGAATGTCACTCCCTGGCATGTATCACAATGGAAATGTCACTTCCCTGGCATCTATCACAATGGGAATGTCACTTCCCTGGCATCTATCACACTGGGACTGTTCCTTCCCTGGCATCTATCAGAATGGGAATGTCACTTCCCTGGTAAATATCACAATGGGAATGTCACTTCCCTGGCATCTATCTCGATGTGAATGTCATCTTGCTGGCATGTATCAGAATGGGTATGTCACTTCCCTGACATCTATCTCGACCGGAATGTCATTTCCCTGGTATCTATCTCAAAGGGAATGTGACTTCCCTGTCATCTATAAAAATGGGAATGTCACTTCCCTGGCATCTAGTAGAATGGGAATGTCACTTCCCTGGCATGTATCTCGAAGGGAAGGTCACTTCTATGTCATCTATAAAAATGGGAATTCCTCTTCCCTGGCATCTATCACAACGGGAATGTCACTTCCACGGCATGTAACTCGATGTGAATGCCACTTCCCTTTTATATATCACAATCGGATTGCGACTTCCATGGCATCTATCTCGACAGGAATATCATTTCCCTGGTATCTATCTCAAAGGGAATGTGACTTCCCTGTCATCTATAAAAATGGGAATGTCACTTCCCTGGCATATATCGCTATAGGAATGTCAATTCCCTGGCATCTATCACAATGGGAATGTCACTTCAAAAGGTATATATCAGAATGGGAATGCGACTTCCCTGTCATCTATCTGGACGGGAATGTCACTCCCTGTTATCTATCTCGACGGGAATGTCACTCCCTGGCATGTATCACAATGGAAATGTCACTTCGCTGGAATCTTTCTCGACTGGAATTTAACTTCCCTGCCATCTATCACAATGGGAATGTCACTTCCCTGGCATCTATCACAATGGGAATGTCACTTACCAGGCATCTATCACAATGGGACTGTTCCTTCCCCGGCATCTATCAGAATGGTAATGTCACTTCCCTGGTAAATATCACAATGGGAATGTCACTTCCCTGGTATATATCAGAATGGGAATGTCACTCCCTGTCATCTATCTGGACGGGAATGTCACTCCCTGTCATCTATCTCAAAGGGAATGTCACTTCCCTGTCATCTATAAAAATGGGAATGTCACTTCCCTGACATCTATCTCGACAGGAATGTCATTTCCCTGGTATCTATCTCAAAGGGAATGTGACTTCCCTGTCGTCTATAAAAATGGGAATGTCACTTCCCTGGCATCTATCTCGGTGTGAATGTCATCTTGCTGGCATGTATCAGAGTGGGTATGTCACTTCCTTGGCATCAATCTCGACTGGAATTTCACTTCCCTGGCATCTATCACAATGGCTAAGTCACTTCCCTGGCATCTACCACAATGGGAATGTCACTTCCCTGGTATATATCACAATGGGAATGTCACTTCCACGGTATCTATCTCGACGGGAATGTCACTTCCACGGCATGTAACTCGATGTGAATGCCACTTCCATTTTATATATCACAATCGGATTGCGACTTCCATGGCATCTATCTCGACAGGAATATCATTTCCCTGGTATCTATCTCAAAGGGAATGTGACTTCCCTGTCATCTATAAAAATGGGAATGTCACTTCCCTGGCATCTAGTAGAATGGGAATGTCACTTCCCTGGCATGTATCTCGAAGGGAAGGTCACTTCTATGTCATCTATAAAAATGGGAATTCCTCTTCCCTGGCATCTATCACAACGGGAATGTCACTTCCACGGCATGTAACTCGATGTGAATGCCACTTCCCTTTTATATATCACAATCGGATTGCGACTTCCATGGCATCTATCTCGACAGGAATATCATTTCCCTGGTATCTATCTCAAAGGGAATGTGACTTCCCTGTCATCTATAAAAATGGGAATGTCACTTCCCTGGCATATATCGCTATAGGAATGTCAATTCCCTGGCATCTATCACAATGGGAATGTCAATTCCCTGGCATCTATCACAATGGGAATGTCACTTCCGTAGAATCTATATCGACGGGAATGTCACTTCGCTGGCATCTATCACAATGGGAATGTCAATTCACTGGCATCTATCACAATGGGAATGTCACTTCACTGGCATTTATCAGAATGGGAATGTCACTTCCCTGGCATCTATCTCGACGGGAATGTCACTTCCACGGCATGTAACTCGATGTGAATGCCACTTCCCTTTTATATATCACAATCGGATTGCGACTTCCATGGCATCTATCTCGACAGGAATGTCATTTCCCTGGTATCTATCTCAAAGGGAATGTGACTTCCCTGTCATCTATAAAAATGGGAATGTCACTTCCCTGGCATATATCGCTATAGGAATGTCAATTCCCTGGCATCTATCACAATGGGAATGTCAATTCCCTGGCATCTATCACAATGGGAATGTCACTTCCGTAGAATCTATATCGACGGGAATGTCACTTCGCTGGCATCTATCACAATGGGAATGTCAATTCACTGGCATCTATCACAATGGGAATGTCACTTCACTGGCATCTACCACAATGGGAATGTCACTTCCCTGGCATTCATCTCGACGGGAATGTCGCTTCACTGGCATCCATCTCGACGGGAACGTCACTTTCTTTGCATCTATCACAACGGGAAAGTGCCTTCACTGGCATCCATGTCGAAGGGAATGTTACTTTCCTTGTATCTATCACAATGGGAATGTCACTTCACTGGCATCCATCTCGACGGGAATGTCATTTCCTTGGTATCTATCTGAAAAGGGAATGTGATTTCCCTGTCATCTATAAAAATGGGAATGTCACTTCCCTGGAATATATCTCTATAGGAATGTCAATTCCCTGGCATCTATCACAATGGGAATGTCACTTCCCAGGTATATATCAGAAGGGGAATGCGACTTCCCTGTCATCTATCTGGACGGGAATTTCACTCCCTGTCATCTATCTCGACGGGAATGTCACTCCCTAACATCTATCTCAAAGGGAATGTCACTTCCCTGTCATCTATAAAAATGGGAATGTCACTTCCCTGGCATCTATCTCGATGTGAATGTCACCTTACTGGCATGTATCAGAATGGGTATGTCACTTCCCTGACATCAATCACGACAGGAATGTCATTTCCCTGGTATCTATCTCAAAGGGAATGTGACTTCCCTGTCATCTATAAAAATGGGTATGTCATTTCCCTGTCATATATCTCTATAGGAATGTCAATTCGCTGTCATCTATCTGGACGGGAATGTCACTCCCTGTCATCTATCTCGACGGGATTGTCACTCCCTTGCATCTATCTCAAAGGGAATGTCACTTCCCTGTCATCTACAAAAATGGGAATGTCACTTCCCTGGCATCTATATCGGTGTGAATGTCATCTTGCTGGCATGTATCAGAATGGGTATGTCACTTCCTTGGCATCTATCTCGACTGGAATTTCACTTCCCTGGCATCTACCACAATGGGAATATCACTTCCCTGGTATATATCACTATGGGAATGTCACTTCCACGGTATCTATTTCGATAGGATTGTCACTTCCCTGGCATCTATCACAATGGGAATGTCACTTCCCTGGCATCTATCTCGATAGGAATATCAATTCCCTGACATCTATCACAATGGGAATGTCACTTCCCAGGTATATATCACATTGGGAATGTGACTTCCCTGTCATCTATCTCGATGGGAATGTCACTTCCCTGTCATCTATCACCATGGGAATGTCATTTCCATGGCATCTAACTCGAACAGAATGTCACTTCCATGTCATCTATAAAAATGGGAATGTCACTTCCCTGGCATCTAGTAGAATGGGAATGTCACTTTCCTGGCATGTATCTCGAAGGGAAGGTCACCTCTATGTCATCTATAAAAATGGGAATTCCTCTTCCCTGGCATCTATCACAATGGGAATGTCACTTCCCTAGCATCTATCAGAACGGGAATTTCACTTCCCTGGCATTTATCACAATGGGAATGTCACTTCCCTGGCATCTATCTCGACGGGAATGTCACTTCCACGGCATGTAACTCGATGTGAATGCCACTTCCATTTTATATATCACAATCGGATTGCGACTTCCATGGTATCTATCTCGACAGGAATGTCATTTTCCTGGTATCTATCTCAAAGGGAATGTGACTTCCCTGTCATCTATAAAAATGGGAATGTCACTTCCCTGGCATATATCGCTATAGGAATGTCAATTCCCTGGCATCTATCACAATGGGAATGTCACTTCCCTGGTATATATCAGAATGGGAATGCGACTTCCCTGTCATCTATCTGGACGGGAATGTCACTCCCTGTTATCTATCTCGAAGGGAATGTCACTCCCTGGCATATATCACAATGGATGTGTCACTTCCCTGGCATCTAACACAATGGGAATGTCACTTCCCTGGCATCTATCACACTGGGACTGTTCCTTCCCTGGCATCTATCAGAATGGGAATGTCACTTCCCTGGTAAATATCACAATGGGAATGTCACTTCCCTGGTATATATCAGAATGGGAATGTCACACCCTGTCATCGATCTGGACGGGAATGTCACTCCCTGGCATCTATCTCAAAGGGAATGTCACTTCCCTGTCATCTATAAAAATGGGAATGTCACTTCCCTGGCATCTATCTCGATGTGAATGTCATCTTGCTGGCATGTATCAGAATGGGAATGTCACTTCCCTGACATCTATCTCGACAGGAATGTCATTTCCCTGATATCTATCTCAAAGGGAATGTGACTTACCTGTCATCTATAAAAATGGGAATGTCACTTCCCTGGCATCTAGTAGAATGGGAAGGTCACTTCCCTGGCATGTATCTCGAAGGGAAGGTCACTTCTATGTCATCTATAAAAATGGGAATTCCTCTTCCCTGGCATCTATCACAATGGGAATGTCACTTCCCTAGCATCTATCAGAACGGGAATTTCACTTCCCTGGCATTTATCAGAATGGGAATGTCACTTCCCTGGCATCTATCTCGACGGGAATGTCACTTCCACGGCATGTAACTCGATGTGAATGCCACTTCCATTTTATATATCACATTCGGATTGCGACTTCCATGGTATCTATCTCGACAGGAATGTCATTTCCCTGGTATCTATCTCAAAGGGAATGTGACTTCCCTGTCATCTATAAAAATGGGAATGTCACTTCCCTGGCATACATCGCTATAGGAATGTCAATTCCCTGGCATCTATCACAATGGGAATGTCACTTCAAAAGGTATATATCAGAATGGGAATGCGACTTCCCTGTCATCTATCTGGACGGGAATGTCACACGCTGTTATCTATCTCGACGGGAATGTCACTCCCTGGCATGTATCACAATGGAAATGTCACTTCCCAGGCATCTATCACAATGGGAATGTCACTTCCCTGGCATCTATCACACTGGGACTGTTCCTTCCCTGGCATCTATCAGAATGGGAATGTCACTTCCCTGGTAAATATCACAATGGGAATGTCACTTCCCTGGTATATATCAGAATGGGAATGTCAGACCCTGTCATCGATCTGGACGGGAATGTCACTCCCTGGCATCTATCTCAAAGGGAATGTCACTTCCCTGTCATCTATAAAAATGGGAATGTCACTTCCCTGGCATCTATCTCGATGTGAATGTCATCTTGCTGGCATGTATCAGAATGGGTATGTCACTTCCCTGACATCTATCTCGACAGGAATGTCATTTCCCTGGTATCTATCTCAAAGGGAATGTGACATCCCTGTCATCTATAAAAATGGGAATGTCACTTCCCTGGTATCTAGTAGAATGGGAATGTCACTTCCCTGGCATCTATCACACTGGGACTGTTCCTTCCCTGGCATCTATCAGAATGGGAATGTCACTTCCCTGGTAAATATCACAATGGGAATGTCACTTCCCTGGTATATATCAGAATGGGAATGTCACACCCTGTCATCGATCTGGACGGGAATGTCACTCCCTGGCATCTATCTCAAAGGGAATGTCACTTCCCTGTCATCTATAAAAATGGGAATGTCACTTCCCTGGCATCTATCTCGATGTGAATGTCATCTTGCTGGCATGTATCAGAATGGGTATGTCACTTCCCTGACATCTATCTCGACAGGAATGTCATTTCCCTGATATCTATCTCAAAGGGAATGTGACTTACCTGTCATCTATAAAAATGGGAATGTCACTTCCCTGGCATCTAGTAGAATGGGAATTTCACTTCCCTGGCATGTATCTCGAAGGGACGGTCACTTCTATGTCATCTATAAAAATGGGAATTCCTCTTCCCTGGCATCTATCACAATGGGAATGTCACTTCCCTAGCATCTATCAGAACGGAAATTTCACTTCCCTGGCATTTATCAGAATGGGAATGTCACTTCCCTGGCATCTATCTCGACGGGAATGTCACTTCCACGGCATGTAACTCGATGTGAATGCCACTTCCCTTATATATATCACAATCGGATTGCGACTTCCATGGCATCTATCTCGACAGGAATGTCATTTCCCTGGTATCTATCTCAAAGGGAATGTGACTTCCCTGTCATCTATAAAAATGGGAATGTCACTTCCCTGGCATATATCGCTATAGGAATGTCAATTCCCTGGCATCTATCACAATGGGAATGTCACTTCAAAAGGTATATATCAGAATGGGAATGCGACTTCCCTGTCATCTATCTGGACGGGAATGTCACACGCTGTTATCTATCTCGACGGGAATGTCACTCCCTGGCATGTATCACAATGGAAATGTCACTTCCCAGGCATCTATCACAATGGGAATGTCACTTCCCTGGCATCTATCACACTGGGACTGTTCCTTCCCTGGCATCTATCAGAATGGGAATGTCACTTCCCTGGTAAATATCACAATGGGAATGTCACTTCCCTGGTATATATCAGAATGGGAATGTCACACCCTGTCATCGATCTGGACGGGAATGTCACTCCCTGGCATCTATCTCAAAGGGAATGTCACTTCCCTGTCATCTATAAAAATGGGAATGTCACTTCCCTGGCATCTATCTCGATGTGAATGTCATCTTGCTGGCATGTATCAGAATGGGTATGTCACTTCCCTGACATCTATCTCGACAGGAATGTCATTTCCCTGGTATCTATCTCAAAGGGAATGTGACATCCCTGTCATCTATAAAAATGGGAATGTCACTTCCCTGGTATCTAGTAGAATGGGAATGTCACTTCCCTGGCATCTATCACACTGGGACTGTTCCTTCCCTGGCATCTATCAGAATGGGAATGTCACTTCCCTGGTAAATATCACAATGGGAATGTCACTTCCCTGGTATATATCAGAATGGGAATGTCACACCCTGTCATCGATCTGGACGGGATTGTCACTCCCTGGCATCTATCTCAAAGGGAATGTCACTTCCCTGTCATCTATAAAAATGGGAATGTCACTTCCCTGGCATCTATCTCGATGTGAATGTCATCTTGCTGGCATGTATCAGAATGGGTATGTCACTTCCCTGACATCTATCTCGACAGGAATGTCATTTCCCTGATATCTATCTCAAAGGGAATGTGACTTACCTGTCATCTATAAAAATGGGAATGTCACTTCCCTGGCATCTAGTAGAATGGGAATTTCACTTCCCTGGCATGTATCTCGAAGGGACGGTCACTTCTATGTCATCTATAAAAATGGGAATTCCTCTTCCCTGGCATCTATCACAATGGGAATGTCACTTCCCTAGCATCTATCAGAACGGAAATTTCACTTCCCTGGCATTTATCAGAATGGGAATGTCACTTCCCTGGCATCTATCTCGACGGGAATGTCACTTCCACGGCATGTAACTCGATGTGAATGCCACTTCCCTTATATATATCACAATCGGATTGCGACTTCCATGGCATCTATCTCGACAGGAATGTCATTTCCCTGGTATCTATCTCAAAGGGAATGTGACTTCCCTGTCATCTATAAAAATGGGAATGTCACTTCCCTGGCATATATCGCTATAGGAATGTCAATTCCCTGGCATCTATCACAATGGGAATGTCACTTCAAAAGGTATATATCAGAATGGGAATGCGACTTCCCTGTCATCTATCTGGACGGGAATGTCACACCCTGTTATCTATCTCGACGGGAATGTCACTCCCTGGCATGTATCACAATGGAAATGTCACTTCCCTGGCATCTATCACAATGGGAATGTCACTTCCCTGGCATCTATCACACTGGGACTGTTCCTTCCCTGGCATCTATCAGAATGGGAATGTCACTTCCCTGGTAAATATCACAATGGGAATGTCACTTCCCTGGCATCTATCTCGATGTGAATGTCATCTTGCTGGCATGTATCAGAATGGGTATGTCACTTCCCTGACATCTATCTCGACAGGAATGTCATTTCCCTGGTATCTATCTCAAAGGGAATGTGACTTCCCTGTCATCTATAAAAATGGGAATGTCACTTCCCTGGCATCTAGTAGAATGGGAATGTCACTTCCCTGGCATGTATCTCGAAGGGAAGGTCACTTCTATGTCATCTATAAAAATGGGAATTCCTCTTCCCTGGCATCTATCACAACGGGAATGTCACTTCCACGGCATGTAACTCGATGTGAATGCCACTTCCCTTTTATATATCACAATCGGATTGCGACTTCCATGGCATCTATCTCGACAGGAATATCATTTCCCTGGTATCTATCTCAAAGGGAATGTGACTTCCCTGTCATCTATAAAAATGGGAATGTCACTTCCCTGGCATATATCGCTATAGGAATGTCAATTCCCTGGCATCTATCACAATGGGAATGTCACTTCAAATGGTATATATCAGAATGGGAATGCGACTTCCCTGTCATCTATCTGGACGGGAATGTCACTCCCTGTTATCTATCTCGACGGGAATGTCACTCCCTGGCATGTATCACAATGGAAATGTCACTTCGCTGGAATCTTTCTCGACTGGAATTTAACTTCCCTGCCATCTATCACAATGGGAATGTCACTTCCCTGGCATCTATCACAATGGGAATGTCACTTACCAGGCATCTATCACAATGGGACTGTTCCTTCCCTGGCATCTATCAGAATGGTAATGTCACTTCCCTGGTAAATATCACAATGGGAATGTCACTTCCCTGGTATATATCAGAATGGGAATGTCACTCCCTGTCATCTATCTGGACGGGAATGTCACTCCCTGTCATCTATCTCAAAGGGAATGTCACTTCCCTGTCATCTATAAAAATGGGAATGTCACTTCCCTGGCATCTATCTCGATGTGAATGTCATCTTGCTGGCATGTATCAGAATGGGTATGTCACTTCCCTGACATCTATCTCGACAGGAATGTCATTTCCCTGGTATCTATCTCAAAGGGAATGTGACTTCCCTGTCGTCTATAAAAATGGGAATGTCACTTCCCTGGCATCTATCTCGGTGTGAATGTCATCTTGCTGGCATGTATCAGAGTGGGTATGTCACTTCCTTGGCATCAATCTCGACTGGAATTTCACTTCCCTGGCATCTATCACAATGGCTAAGTCACTTCCCTGGCATCTACCACAATGGGAATGTCACTTCCCTGGTATATATCACAATGGGAATGTCACTTCCACGGTATCTATCTCGACGGGAATGTCACTTCCACGGCATGTAACTCGATGTGAATGCCACTTCCATTTTATATATCACAATCGGATTGCGACTTCCATGGCATCTATCTCGACAGGAATGTCATTTCCCTGGTATCTATCTCAAAGGGAATGTGACTTCCCTGTCATCTATAAAAATGGGAATGTCACTTCCCTGGCATATATCGCTATAGGAATGTCAATTCCCTGGCATCTATCACAATGGGAATGTCACTTCCCTGGTATATATCAGAATGGGAATGCGACTTCGCTGTCATCTATCTGGACGGGAATGTCACTCCCTGTCATCTATCTCGACGGGATTGTCACTCCCTTGCATCTATCTCAAAGGGAATGTCACTTCCCTGTCATCTACAAAAATGGGAATGTCACTTCCCTGGCATCTATATCGGTGTGAATGTCATCTTGCTGGCATGTATCAGAATGGGTATGTCACTTCCTTGGCATCTATCTCGACTGGAATTTCACTTCCCTGGCATCTACCACAATGGGAATATCACTTCCCTGGTATATATCACTATGGGAATGTCACTTCCACGGTATCTATTTCGATAGGATTGTCACTTCCCTGGCATCTATCACAATAGGAATGTCACTTCCCTGGCATCTATCTCGATAGGAATATCAATTCCCTGACATCTATCACAATGGGAATGTCACTTCCCAGGTATATATCACATTGGGAATGTGACTTCCCTGTCATCTATCTCGATGGGAATGTCACTTCCCTGTCATCTATCACCATGGGAATGTCATTTCCATGGCATCTAACTCGAACAGAATGTCACTTCCATGTCATCTATAAAAATGGGAATGTCACTTCCCTGGCATCTAGTAGAATGGGAATGTCACTTCCCTGGCATGTATCTCGAAGGGAAGGTCACCTCTATATCATCTATAAAAATGGGAATTCCTCTTCCCTGGCATCTATCACAATGGGAATGTCACTTCCCTAGCATCTATCAGAACGGGAATTTCACTTCCCTGGCATTTATCACAATGGGAATGTCACTTCCCTGGCATCTATCTCGACGGGAATGTCACTTCCACGGCATGTAACTCGATGTGAATGCCACTTCCATTTTATATATCACAATCGGATTGCGACTTCCATGGTATCTATCTCGACAGGAATGTCATTTCCCTGGTATCTATCTCAAAGGGAATGTGACTTCCCTGTCATCTATAAAAATGGGAATGTCACTTCCCTGGCATATATCGCTATAGGAATGTTAATTCCCTGGCATCTATCACAATGGGAATGTCACTTCCCTGGTATATATCAGAATGGGAATGCGACTTCCCTGTCATCTATCTGGACGGGAATGTCACTCCCTGTTATCTATCTCGACGGGAATGTCACTCCCTGGCATATATCACAATGGATGTGTCACTTCCCTGGCATCTAACACAATGGGAATGTCACTTCCCTGGCATCTATCACACTGGGACTGTTCCTTCCCTGGCATCTATCAGAATGGGAATGTCACTTCCCTGGTAAATATCACAATGGGAATGTCACTTCCCTGGTATATATCAGAATGGGAATGTCACACCCTGTCATCGATCTGGACGGGAATGTCACTCCCTGGCATCTATCTCAAAGGGAATGTCACTTCCCTGTCATCTATAAAAATGGGAATGTCACTTCCCTGGCATCTATCTCGATGTGAATGTCATCTTGCTGGCATGTATCAGAATGGGTATGTCACTTCCCTGACATCTATCTCGACAGGAATGTCATTTCCCTGATATCTATCTCAAAGGGAATGTGACTTACCTGTCATCTATAAAAATGCGAATGTCACTTCCCTGGCATCTAGTAGAATGGGAATGTCACTTCCCTGGCATGTATCTCGAAGGGAAGGTCACTTCTATGTCATCTATAAAAATGGGAATTCCTCTTCCCTGGCATCTATCACAATGGGAATGTCACTTCCCTAGCATCTATCAGAACGGGAATTTCACTTCCCTGGCATTTATCAGAATGGGAATGTCACTTCCCTGGCATCTATCTCGACGGGAATGTCACTTCCACGGCATGTAACTCGATGTGAATGCCACTTCCCTTTTATATATCACAATCGGATTGCGACTTCCATGGTATCTATCTCGACAGGAATATCATTTCCCTGGTATCTATCTCAAAGGGAATGTGACTTCCCTGTCATCTATAAAAATGGGAATGTCACTTCCCTGGCATATATCGCTATAGGAATGTCAATTCCCTGGCATCTATCACAATGGGAATGTCACTTCAAAAGGTATATATCAGAATGGGAATGCGACTTCCCTGTCATCTATCTGGACGGGAATGTCACTCCCTGTTATCTATCTCGACGGGAATGTCACTCCCTGGCATGTATCACAATGGAAATGTCACTTCCCTGGCATCTATCACAATGGGAATGTCACTTCCCTGGCATCTATCACACTGGGACTGTTCCTTCCCTGGCATCTATCAGAATGGGAATGTCACTTCCCTGGTAAATATCACAATGGGAATGTCACTTCCCTGGTATATATCAGAATGGGAATGTCACACCCTGTCATCGATCTGGACGGGAATGTCACTCCCTGGCATCTATCTCAAAGGGAATGTCACTTCCCTGTCATCTATAAAAATGGGAATGTCACTTCCCTGGCATCTATCTCGATGTGAATGTCATCTTGCTGGCATGTATCAGAATGGGTATGTCACTTCCCTGAAATCTATCTCGACAGGAATGTCATTTCCCTGGTATCTATCTCAAAGGGAATGTAACTTCCCTGTCATCTATAAAAATGGGAATGTCACTTCCCTGGCATCTAGTAGAATGGGAATGTCACTTCCCTGGCATGTATCTCGAAGGGAAGGTCACTTCTATGTCATCTATAAAAATGGGAATTCCTCTTCCCTGGCATCTATCACAATGGGAATGTCACTTCCCTAGCATCTATCAGTACGGGAATTTCACTTCCCTGGCATTTATCAGAATGGGAATGTCACTTCCCTGGCATCTATCTCGACGGGAATGTCACTTCCACGGCATGTAACTCGATGTGAATGCCACTTCCCTTTTATATATCACAATCGGATTGCGACTTCCGTGGCATCTATCTCGACAGGAATGTCATTTCCCTGGTATCTATCTCAAAGGGAATGTGACTTCCCTGTCATCTATAAAAATGGGAATGTCACTTCCCTGGCATATATCGCTATAGGAATGTCAATTCCCTGGCATCTATCACAATGGGAATGTCACTTCAAAAGGTATATATCAGAATGGGAATGCGACTTCCCTGTCATCTATCTGGACGGGAATGTCACTCCCTGTTATCTATCTCGACGGGAATGTCACTCCCTGGCATGTATCACAATGGAAATGTCACTTCCCTGGCATCTATCACAATGGGAATGTCACTTCCCTGGCATCTATCACACTGGGACTGTTCCTTCCCTGGCATCTATCAGAATGGGAATGTCACTTCCCTGGTAAATATCACAATGGGAATGTCACTTCCCTGGTATATATCAGAATGGGAATGTCACACCCTGTCATCGATCTGGACGGGAATGTCACTCCCTGGCATCTATCTCAAAGGGAATGTCACTTCCCTGTCATCTATAAAAATGGGAATGTCACTTCCCTGGCATCTATCTCGATGTGAATGTCATCTTGCTGGCATGTATCAGAATGGGTATGTCACTTCCCTGACATCTATCTCGACAGGAATGTCATTTCCCTGGTATCTATCTCAAAGGGAATGTGACTTCCCTGTCATCTATAAAAATGGGAATGTCACTTCCCTGGCATCTAGTAGAATGGGAATGTCACTTCCCTGGCATGTATCTCGAAGGGAAGGTCACTTCTATGTCATCTATAAAAATGGGAATTCCTCTTCCCTGGCATCTATCACAATGGGAATGTCACTTCCCTAGCATCTATCAGTACGGGAATTTCACTTCCCTGGCATTTATCAGAATGGGAATGTCACTTCCCTGGCATCTATCTCGACGGGAATGTCACTTCCACGGCATGTAACTCGATGTGAATGCCACTTCCCTTTTATATATCACAATCGGATTGCGACTTCCGTGGCATCTATCTCGACAGGAATGTCATTTCCCTGGTATCTATCTCAAAGGGAATGTGACATCCCTGTCATCTATAAAAATGGGAATGTCACTTCCCTGGCATATATCGCTATAGGAATGTCATTTCCCTGGCATCTATCACAATGGGAATGTCACTTCAAAAGGTATATATCAGAATGGGAATGCGACTTCCCTGTCATCTATCTGGACGGGAATGTCACTCCCTGTTATCTATCTCGACGGGAATGTCACTCCCTGGCATGTATCACAATGGAAATGTCACTTCGCTGGAATCTTTCTCGACTGGAATTTAACTTCCCTGCCATCTATCACAATGGGAATGTCACTTCCCTGGCATCTATCACAATGGGAATGTCACTTACCAGGCATCTATCACAATGGGACTGTTCCTTCCCTGGCATCTATCAGAATGGGAATGTCACTTCCCTGGTAAATATCACAATGGGAATGTCACTTCCCTGGTATATATCAGAATGGGTATGTCACTCCCTGTCATCTATCTGGACGGGAATGTCACTCCCTGTCATCTATCTCAAAGGGAATGTCACTTCCCTGTCGTCTATAAAAATGGGAATGTCACTTCCCTGGCATCTATCTTGGTGTGAATGTCATCTTGCTGGCATGTATCAGAGTGGGTATGTCACTTCCTTGGCATCAATCTCGACTGGAATTTCACTTCCCTGGCATCTATCACAATGGCTAAGTCACTTCCCTGGCATCTACCACAATGGGAATGTCACTTCCCTGGTATATATCACAATGGGAATGTCACTTCCACGGTATCTATTTCCATAGGAATGTCACTTCCCTGGGATCTATCACAATGGGAATGTCACTTCCCTGGCATCTATTTCGATAGGGATATCAATTCCCTGACATCTATCACAATGGGAATGTCACTTCCCAGGTATATATCACATTGGGAATGTGACTTCCCTGTCATCTATCTCGACGGGAATGTCACTTCCCTGTCATCTATCACCATGGGAATGTCATTTCCCTGGCATCTAACTCGAACAGAATGTCACTTCCTTGTCATCTATAAAAATGGGAATTCCTCTTCCCTGGCATCTATCACAATGGGAATGTCACTTCCCTAGCATCTATCAGAACGGGAAATTCACTTCCTTGGCATCTATCACAATGGGAATGTCACTTCCTGGCAACTATCTCGATGGGAAAGTCTCTTCCTGGCATCTATCTCGATGGGAAAGTCACTTCCTGGCATCTATCACAATGGGACTGTTCCTTCCCTGGCATCTATCAGAATGGGAATGTCACTTCCCTGGTAAATATCTCAAAGGGAATGTCACTTCCCTGTCATCTATAAAAATGGGAATGTCACTTCCCTGGCATCTATCTCGATGTGAATGTCATCTTGCTGGCATGTATCAGAATGGGTATGTCACTTCCCTGACATCTATCTCGACAGGAATGTCATTTCCCTGGTATCTATCTCAAAGGGAATGTGACTTCCCTGTCGTCTATAAAAATGGGAATGTCACTTCCCTGGCATCTATCTCGGTGTGAATGTCATCTTGCTGGCATGTATCAGAGTGGGTATGTCACTTCCTTGGCATCAATCTCGACTGGAATTTCACTTCCCTGGCATCTATAACAATGGCTAAGTCCTTCCCTGGCATCTACCACAATGGGAATGTCACTTCCCTGGTATATATCACAATGGGAATGTCACTTCCACGGTATCTATCTCGACGGGAATGTCACTTCCACGGCATGTAACTCGATGTGAATGCCACTTCCATTTTATATATCACAATCGGATTGCGACTTCCATGGCATCTATCTCGACAGGAATGTCATTTCCCTGGTATCTATCTCAAAGGGAATGTGACTTCCCTGTCATCTATAAAAATGGGAATGTCACTTCCCTGGCATATATCGCTATAGGAATGTCAATTCCCTGGCATCTATCACAATGGGAATGTCACTTCCCTGGTATATATCAGAATGGGAATGCGACTTCCCTGTCATCTATCTGGACGGGAATGTCACTCCCTGGCATATATCACAATGGATGTGTCACTTCCCTGGCATCTAACACAATGGGAATGTCACTTCCCTGGCATCTATCACACTGGGACTGTTCCTTCCCTGGCATCTATCAGAATGGGAATGTCACTTCCCTGGTAAATATCACAATGGGAATGTCACTTCCCTGGTATATATCAGAATGGGAATGTCACACCCTGTCATCGATCTGGACGGGAATGTCACTCCCTGGCATCTATCTCAAAGGGAATGTCACTTCCCTGTCATCTATAAAAATGGGAATGTCACTTCCCTGGCATCTATCTCGATGTGAATGTCATCTTGCTGGCATGTATCAGAATGGGTATGTCACTTCCCTGACATCTATCTCGACAGGAATGTCATTTCCCTGATATCTATCTCAAAGGGAATGTGACTTACCTGTCATCTATAAAAATGGGAATGTCACTTCCCTGGCATCTAGTAGAATGGGAATGTCACTTGCCTGGCATGTATCTCGAAGGGAAGGTCACTTCTATGTCATCTATAAAAATGGGAATTCCTCTTCCCTGGCATCTATCACAATGGGAATGTCACTTCCCTAGCATCTATCAGAACGGGAATTTCACTTCCCTGGCATTTATCAGAATGGGAATGTCACTTCCCTGGCATCTATCTCGACGGGAATGTCACTTCCACGGCATGTAACTCGATGTGAATGCCACTTCCCTTTTATATATCACAATCGGATTGCGACTTCCATGGCATCTATCTCGACAGGAATGTCATTTCCCTGGTATCTATCTCAAAGGGAATGTGACTTCCCTGTCATCTATAAAAATGGGAATGTCACTTCCCTGGCATATATCACTATAGGAATGTCAATTCCCTGGCATCTATCACAATGGGAATGTCACTTCAAAAGGTATATATCAGAATGGGAATGCGACTTCCCTGTCATCTATCTGGACGGGAATGTCACTCCCTGTTATCTATCTCGACGGGAATGTCACTCCCTGGCATGTATCACAATGGAAATGTCACTTCCCTGGCATCTATCACAATGGGAATGTCACTTCCCTGGCATCTATCACACTGGGACTGTTCCTTCCCTGGCATCTATCAGAATGGGAATGTCACTTCCCTGGTAAATATCACAATGGGAATGTCACTTCCCTGGTATATATCAGAATGGGAATGTCACACCCTGTCATCGATCTGGACGGGATTTTCACTCCCTGGCATCTATCTCAAAGGGAATGTCACTTCCCTGTCATCTACAAAAATGGGAATGTCACTTCCCTGGCATCTAACTCGGTGTGAATGTCATCTTGCTGGCATGTATCAGAATGGGTATGTCACTTCCCTGACATCTATCTCGACAGGAATGTCATTTCCCTGGTATCTATCTCAAAGGGAATGTGACTTCCCTGTCATCTATAAAAATGGGAATGTCACTTCCCTGGCATCTAGTAGAATGGGAATGTCACTTCCCTGGCATGTATCTCGAAGGGAAGGTCACTTCTATGTCATCTATAAAAATGGGAATTCCTCTTCCCTGGCATCTATCACAATGGGAATGTCACTTCCCTAGCATCTATCAGAACGGGAATTTCACTTCCCTGGCATTTATCAGAATGGGAATGTCACTTCCCTGGCATCTATCTCGACGGGAATGTCACTTCCACGGCATGTAACTCGATGTGAATGCCACTTCCCTTTTATATATCACAATCGGATTGCGACTTCCATGGCATCTATCTCGACAGGAATGTCATTTCCCTGGTATCTATCTCAAAGGGAATGTGACTTCCCTGTCATCTATAAAAATGGGAATGTCATTTCCCTGGCATATATCGCTACAGGAATGTCAATTCCCTGGCATCTATCACAATGGGAATGTCACTTCAAAAGTTATATATCAGAATGGGAATGCGACTTCCCTGTCATCTATCTCTACGGGAATGTCACTTCCCTGGCATCTATCACAATGGGAATGTCACTTCCCTGGCATCTATTTCGATAGGGATATCAATTCCCTGACATCTATCACAATGGGAATGTCACTTCCCAGGTATATATCACATTGGGAATGTGACTTCCCTGTCATCTATCTCTACGGGAATGTCACTTCCCTGTCATTTATCACCATGGGAATGTCATTTCGCTGGCATCTAACTCGAACAGAATGTCACTTCCATGTCATCTATAAAAATGGGAATTCCTCTTCCCTGGCATCTATCACAATGGGAATGTCACTTCCTTATCATCTATCAGAACGGGAAATTCACTTCCCTGGCATCTATCTCAAAGGGAATGTCACTTCCCTGTCATCTATAAAAATGGGAATGTCACTTCCCTGGCATCTATCACAATGGGAATGTCACTTCCTTGCAACTATCTCGATGGGAAAGTCACTTCCTGGCATCTATCTCGATGGGAAAGTCACTTCCTGGCATCTATCAGAATAGGAATGTCACTTCCCTGGAATCTATCTCGACTGGAATTGCACTTCCCTTGCATCTATCACAATGGGAATGTCACTTTCCTGGCATCTACCACAATGGGAATGTCACTTCCCTGGTATATATCACAATGGGAATGTCACTTCCACGGTATCTATTTCGATAGGAATGTCACTTCCCTGGCATCTATCACAATGGGAATGTCATTTCCCTGGTATCTATCTCAAAGGGAATGTGACTTCCCTGTCATCTATAAAAATGGGAATGTCACTTCCCTGGCATATATCTCTATAGGAATGTCAATTCCCTGACATCTATCACAATGGGAATGTCACTTCCCTGGTATATATCACATTGGGAATGTGACTTCCCTATCATCTATCTCAACGGGAATGTCACTTCCCTGTCATCTATCACCAAAGGAATGTCACTTCACTGGTATATATCACATTGGGAATGTCACTTCCCTGGCATCTATCTCGAACAGAATGTCACTTCCATGTCATCTATAAAAATTTGAATGTCACTTCCCTGGCAACTAGTAGAATGGGAATGTCACTTCCCAGGCATCTATCTCGAAGGGAATATCACTTCTATGTCATCTATCAGAATCGGAATGTATCTTCCCTGGTAAATATCACAATGGGAATGTTACTTCCCTGGAATCTATCTCGACTGGAATTTCACTTCCCTGACATCTATCACAATGGGAATGTCACTTCCCTGGCATCTACCACAATGGGAATGTCACGTCCCTGGTATATATCACAATGGGAATGAAACTTCCCCTGCATCTATCACAATGGGAATGTCACTTCCCTGGCATCTATCACAATGGGAATGTCACTTCCCCTGCATCTATCACAATGGGAATGTCACTTCCCTGGCATCTATCACAATGGAAATGTCACTTCCCTGTCATCTATAAAAAGGGGAATGTCACTTCTCTGGCATATATCTCTATAGGAATGTCAATTCCCTGGCATCTATCACAATGGGAATGCCACTTCCCTTATATATATCACAATCGGATTGCGACTTCACTGGCATCTATCTCGACAGGAATGTCATTTCCTTGGTATCTATCTCAAAAGGGAATGTGAATTCCCTGTCATCTATAAAAATGGGAATGTCACTTCCCTGGAATATATCTCTATAGGGATGTCAATTCCCTGGCATCTATCACAATGGGAATGTCACTTCCCTGGTATATATCAGAATGGGAATGCGACTTCCCTGTCATCTATCTGGACGGGAATGTCACTACCTGTCATCTATCTCGACGGGATTGTCACTCCCTGGCATCTATCTCAAAGGGAATGTCACTTCCCTGTCATCTACAAAAATGGGAATGTCACTTCCCTGGCATCTAACTCGGTGTGAATGTCATCTTGCTGGCATGTATCAGAATGGGTATGTCACTTCCTTGGCATCAATCTCGACTGGAATTTCACTTCCCTGGCATCTATCACAATGGCTAAGTCACTTCCCTGGCATCTACCACAATGGGAATGTCACTTCCCTGGTATATATCACAATGGGAATGTCACTTCCACGGTATCTATTTCGATAGGATTGTCACTTCCCTGGCATCTATCTCGATGTGAATGTCATCTTGCTGGCATGTATCAGAATGGGTATGTCACTTCCCTGACATCTATCTCGACAGGAATGTCATTTCCCTGGTATCTATCTCAAAGGGAATGTGACTTCCCTGTCGTCTATAAAAATGGGAATGTCACTTCCCTGGCATCTATCTCGATGTGAATGTCATCTTGCTGGCATGTATCAGAATGGGTATGTCACATCCCTGACATCTATCTCGACAGGAATGTCATTTCCCTGGTATCTATCTCAAAGGGAATGTGACTTCCCTGTCATCTATAAAAATGGGAATATCTCTTCCCTGTCATATATCTCTATAGGAATGTCAATTCCCTGGCATCTATCACAATGGGAATGTCACTTCCCTGGTATATATCAGAATGGGAATGCGACTTCCCTGTCATCTATCTGGACGGGAATGTCACTCCCTGTCATCTATCTCGACGGGAATGTCACTCCCTGGCATCTATCTCAAAGGGAATGTCACTTCCCTGTCATCTATAAAAATGGGAATGTCACTTCCCTGGCATCTATCACAATGGGAATGTCACTTCCTTGCAACTATCTCGATGGGAAAGTCACTTCCTGGCATCTATCTCGATGGGAAAGTCACTTCCTGGCATCTATCACAATGGGAATGTCACTTCCCTGGAATCTATCTCGACTGGAATTGCACTTCCCTGGCATCTATCACAATGGGAATGTCACTTTCCTGGCATCTACCACAATGGGAATGTCACTTCCCTGGTATATATCACAATGGGAATGTCACTTCCACGGTATCTATTTCGATAGGAATGTCACTTCCCCGGCATCTATCACAATGGGAATGTCATTTCCCTGGTATCTATCTCAAAGGGAATGTGACTTCCCTGTCATCTATAAAAATGGGAATGTCACTTCCCTGGCATATATCTCTATAGGAATGTCAATTCCCTGACATCTATCACAATGGGAATGTCACTTCCCTGGTATATATCACATTGGGAATGTGACTTCCCTATCATCTATCTCAACGGGAATTTCACTTCCCTGTCATCTATCACCAAAGGACTGTCACTTCACTGGTATATATCACATTGGGAATGTCACTTCCCTGGCATCTATCTCGAACAGAATGTCACTTCCATGTCATCTATAAAAATTTGAATGTCACTTCCCTGGCAACTAGTAGAATGGGAATGTCACTTCCCAGGCATCTATCTCGAAGGGAATATCACTTCTATGTCATCTATCAGAATCGGAATGTATCTTCCCTGGTAAATATCACAATGGGAATGTTACTTCCCTGGAATCTATCTCGACTGGAATTTCACTTCCCTGACATCTATCACAATGGGAATGTCACTTCCCTGGCATCTACCACAATGGGAATGTCACGTCCCTGGTATATATCACAATGGGAATGAAACTTCCCCTGCATCTATCACAATGGGAATGTCACTTCCCTGGCATCTATCACAATGGGAATGTCACTTCCCCTGCATCTATCACAATGGGAATGTCACTTCCCTGGCATCTATCACAATGGAAATGTCACTTCCCTGTCATCTATAAAAAGGGGAATGTCACTTCCCTGGCATATATCTCTATAGGAATGTCAATTCCCTGGCATCTATCACAATGGGAATGCCACTTCCCTTATATATATCACAATCGGATTGCGACTTCACTGGCATCTATCTCGACAGGAATGTCATTTCCTTGGTATCTATCTCAAAAGGGAATGTGAATTCCCTGTCATCTATAAAAATGGGAATGTCACTTCCCTGGAATATATCTCTATAGGGATGTCAATTCCCTGGCATCTATCACAATGGGAATGTCACTTCCCTGGTATATATCAGAATGGGAATGCGACTTCCCTGTCATCTATCTGGACGGGAATGTCACTACCTGTCATCTATCTCGACGGGATTGTCACTCCCTGGCATCTATCTCAAAGGGAATGTCACTTCCCTGTCATCTACAAAAATGGGAATGTCACTTCCCTGGCATCTAACTCGGTGTGAATGTCATCTTGCTGGCATGTATCAGAATGGGTATGTCACTTCCTTGGCATCAATCTCGACTGGAATTTCACTTCCCTGGCATCTATCACAATGGCTAAGTCACTTCCCTGGCATCTACCACAATGGGAATGTCACTTCCCTGGTATATATCACAATGGGAATGTCACTTCCACGGTATCTATTTCGATAGGATTGTCACTTCCCTGGCATCTATCTCGATGTGAATGTCATCTTGCTGGCATGTATCAGAATGGGTATGTCACTTCCCTGACATCTATCTCGACAGGAATGTCATTTCCCTGGTATCTATCTCAAAGGGAATGTGACTTCCCTGTCGTCTATAAAAATGGGAATGTCACTTCCCTGGCATCTATCTCGATGTGAATGTCATCTTGCTGGCATGTATCAGAATGGGTATGTCACATCCCTGACATCTATCTCGACAGGAATGTCATTTCCCTGGTATCTATCTCAAAGGGAATGTGACTTCCCTGTCATCTATAAAAATGGGAATATCTCTTCCCTGTCATATATCTCTATAGGAATGTCAATTCCCTGGCATCTATCACAATGGGAATGTCACTTCCCTGGTATATATCAGAATGGGAATGCGACTTCCCTGTCATCTATCTGGACGGGAATGTCACTCCCTGTCATCTATCTCGACGGGAATGTCACTCCCTGGCATCTATCTCAAAGGGAATGTCACTTCCCTGTCATCTATAAAAATGGGAACGTCACTTCCCTGGCATCTATCTCCATGTGAATGTCATCTTGCTGGCAAGTATCAGAATGGGTATGTCACTTCCCTGACATCTATCTCGACAGGAATGTCATTTCCCTGGTATCTATCTCAAAGGGAATGTGACTTCCCTGTCATCTATAAAAATGGGAATATCTCTTCCCTGTCATATATCTCTATAGGAATGTCAATTCCCTGGCATCTATCACAATGGGAATGTCACTTCCCTGGTATATATCAGAATGGGAATGCGACTTCCCTGTCATCTATCTGGACGGGAATGTCACTCCCTGTCATCTATCTCGACGGGATTGTTACTCCCTGGCATCTATCTCAAAGGGAATGTCACTTCCCTGTCATCTACAAAAATGGGAATGTCACTTCCCTGGCATCTAACTCGGTGTGAATGTCATCTTGCTGGCATGTATCAGAATGGGTATGTCACTTCCTTGGCATCTCTCTCGACTGGAATTTCACTTCCCTGGCATCTATCACAATGGCTAAGTCACTTCCCTGCCATCTACCACAATGGGAATGTCACTTCCCTGGTATATATCACAATGGGAATGTCACTTCCACGGTATCTATTTCGATAGGATTGTCACTTCCCTGGCATCTATCACAATGGGAATGTCACTTCCCTGGCATCTATCTCGATAGGAATATCAATTCCCTGACATCTATCACAATGGGAATGTCACTTCCCAGGTATATATCACATAGGGAATGTGACTTCCCTGTCATCTATCTCGACGGGAATGTCACTTCCCTGTCATCTATCCCCATGGGAATGTCATTTCCCTGGCATCTAACTCGAACAGAATGTCACTTCCATGTCATCTATAAAAATGGGAATGTCACTTCCCTGGCATCTAGTAGAATGGGTATGTCACTTCCCTGGCATGTATCTCGAAGGGAAGGTCACTTCTATGTCAACTATAAAAATGGGAATTCCTCCTCCCTGGCATCTATCACAATGGGAATGTCACTTCCCTGGCATCTATCTCGACGGGAATGTCACTTCCACGGCATGTAACTCGATGTGAATGCCACTTCCCTTTTATATATCACAATCGGATTGCGACTTCCATGGCATCTATCTCGACAGGAATGTCATTTCCCTGGTATCTATCTCAAAGGGTATGTGACTTCCCTGTCATCTATAAAAATGGGAATGTCACTTCCCTGTCATATATCGCTATAGGAATGTCAATCCCCTGGCATCTATCACAATGGGAATGTCACTTCCCTGGTATATATCAGTTGGGAATGTCACTCCCTGTCATCTATCTCGACGGGAATGTCACTCCCTGGCATGTATCACCATGGAAATGACACTTCCCTGGAATCTTTCTCGACTGGAATTAAACTTCCCTGCCATCTATCACAATGGGAATGTCACTTCCCTGGCATCTGTCACAATGGGAATGTCACTTCCCTGGCATCGATCACAATGGGACTGTTCCTTCCCTGGCATCTATCAGAATGGGAATGTCACTTCCCTGGTATATATCACAATGGGAATGTCACTTCCCTGGCATCTATCTCGATGTGAATGCCACTTCCCTTTTATATATCACAATCGGAGTGCGACTTCTCTGGCATCTATAAAAATGGGAATATCAATTCCCTGGCATCTATCTCGATAGGAATATCAATTCCCTGACATCTATCACAATGGGAATGTCACTTCCCAGGTATATATCACATTGGGAATGTGACTTCCCTGTCATCTATCTCGACGGGAATGTCACTTCCCTGTCATCTATCACCATGGGAATGTCATTTCCCTGGCATCTAACTCGAACAGAATGTCACTTCCATGTCATCTATAAAAATGGGAAGGTCACTTCCCTGGCATCTATCACAATGGGAATGTCATTTCCCTGGCATCTAACTCGAACAGAATGTCACTTCCATGTCATCTATAAAAATGGGAATGTCACTTCCCCGGCATCTTGTAGAATGGGAATGTCACTTCCCTGGCATGTATCTCGAAGGGAAGGTCACTTCTATGTCATCTATAAAAATGGGAATTCCTCTTCCCTGGCATCTATCACAATGGGAATGTCACTTCCCTAGCATCTATCAGAACGGGAATTTCACTTCCCTGGCATCTATCTCAAAGGGAATGTCACTTCCCTGTCATTTATAAAAATGGGAATGTCACTTCCCTGGCATCTATCACAATGGGAATGTCACTTCCTGGCAACTATCTCGATGGGAAAGTCACTTCCTGGCATCTATCTCGATGGGAAAGTCACTTCCTGGCATGTATCACAATTGAAATGTCTCTTCCCTGGAATCTTTCTCGACGGGAATGTCACTTCCCTGCATTCTATCACAATGGGAATGTCAGTTCCCTGACATCTATCACAATGGGAATGTCACTTCCCTGGCATCTATCACAATGGGACTGTTCCTTCCGTGGCATCTATCAGAATGGGAATGTCACTTCCCTGGTAAATATCACAATGGGAATGTCACTTCCCTGGAATCTATCTCGACTGGAATTGCACTTCCCTGGCATCTATCACAATGGGAATGTCACTTCCCTGGCATCTACCACAATGGGAATGTCACTTCCCAGGCATCTATCTCGACGGGAATGTCACTTCCACGGCATGTAACTCGATGTGAATGCCACTTCCCTTTTATATATCACAATCGGATTGCGACTTCCCTGACATCTATCTCGACAGGAATGTCATTTCCCTGGTATCTATCTCAAAGGGAATGTGACTTCCCTGTCATCAATAAAAATGGGAATGTCAATTCCCAGGCATCTATGTCGATGGGAATGTCACTTCCACGGCATGTAACTCGATGTGAATGCCACTTCCCTTTTATATATCACAATCGGATTGCGACTTCCCTGGCATCAATCTCGACAGGAATGTCATTTCCCTGGTATCTATCTCAAAGGGAATGTGACTTCCCTGTCATCTATCACAATGGGAATGTCACTTCCCTGGCATCTACCACAATGTGAATGTCACGTCCCTGGTATATATCACAATGGGAATGAAACTTCCCCTGCATCTATCACAATGGGAATGTCACTTCCCTGGCATCTATCACAATGGGAATGTCACTTCCCCTGCATCTATCACAATGGGAATGTCACTTCCCTGGCATCTATCACAATGGAAATGTCACTTCCCTGTCATCTATAAAAAGGGGAATGTCACTTCCCTGGCATATATCTCTATAGGAATGTCAATTCCCTGGCATCTATCACAATGGGAATGCCACTTCCCTTATATATATCACAATCGGATTGCGACTTCACTGGCATCTATCTCGACAGGAATGTCATTTCCTTGGTATCTATCTCAAAAGGGAATGTGAATTCCCTGTCATCTATAAAAATGGGAATGTCACTTCCCTGGAATATATCGCTATAGGAATGTCAATTCCCTGGCATCTATCACAATGGGAATGTAACTTCAAAAGGTATATATCAGAATGGGAATGCGACTTCCCTGTCATCTATCTGGACGGGAATGTCACTCCCTGTTATCTATCTCGACGGGAATGTCACTCCCTGGCATGTATCACAATGGAAATGTCACTTCACTGGAATCTTTCTCGACTGGAATTTAACTTCCCTGCCATCTATCACAATGGGAATGTCACTTCCCTGGCATCTATCACAATGGGAATGTCACTTACCAGGCATCTATCACAATGGGACTGTTCCTTCCCTGGCATCTATCACAATGGGAATGTCACTTCCCTGGTATATATCAGAATGGGACTGTCACTCCCTGTCATCTATCTGGACGGGAATGTCACTCCCTGTCATCTATCTCAAAAGGAATGTCACTTCCCTGTCGTCTATAAAAATGGGAATGTCACTTCCCTGGCATCTATCTCGGTGTGAATGTCATCTTGCTGGCATGTATCAGAGTGGGTATGTCACTTCCTTGGCATCAATCTCGACTGGAATTTCACTTCCCTGGCATCTATCACAATGGCTAAGTCACTTCCCTGGCATCTACCACAATCGGAATGTCACTTCCCTGGTATATATCACAATGGGAATTTCACTTCCACGGTATCTATTTCCATAGGAATGTCACTTCCCTGGCATCTATCACAATGGGAATGTCACTTCCCTGGCATCTATTTCGATAGGGATATCAATTCCCTGACATCTATCACAATGGGAATGTCACTTCCCAGGTATATATCACATTGGGAATGTGACTTCCCTGTCATCTATCTCGACGGGAATGTCACTTCCCTGTCATCTATCACCATGGGAATGTCATTTCCCTGGCATCTAACTCGAACAGAATGTCACTTCCTTGTCATCTATAAAAATGGGAATTCCTCTTCCCTGGCATCTATCACAATGGGAATGTCACTTCCCTAGCATCTATCAGAACGGGAAATTCACTTCCCTGGCATCTATCTCAAAGGGAATGTCACTTCCCTGTCATCTATAAAAATGGGAATGTCACTTCCCTGGCATCTATCACAATGGGAATGTCACTTCCTGGCAACTATCTCGATGGGAAAGTCACTTCCTGGCATCTATCTCGATGGGAAAGTCACTTCCTGGCATGTATCACAATGGAAATGTCACTTCCCTGGAATCTATCTCGACTGGAATTGCACTTCCCTGGCATCTATCACAATGGGAATGTCACTTTCCTGGCATCTACCACAATGGGAATGTCACTTCCCTGGTATATATCACAATGGGAATGTCACTTCCACGGTATCTATTTCGATAGGAATGTCACTTCCCCGGCATCTATCACAATGGGAATGTCATTTCCCTGGTATCTATCTCAAAGGGAATGTGACTTCCCTGTCATCTATAAAAATGGGAATGTCACTTCCCTGGCATATATCTCTATAGGAATGTCAATTCCCTGACATCTATCACAATGGGAATGTCACTTCCCTGGTATATATCACATTGGGAATGTGACTTCCCTGTCATCTATCTCAACGGGAATTTCACTTCCCTGTCATCCATCACCAAAGGAATGTCACTTCACTGGTATATATCACATTGGGAATGTCACTTCCCTGGCATCTATCTCGAACAGAATGTCACTTCCATGTCATGTATAAAAATTTGAATGTCACTTCCCTGGCATCTAGTAGAATGGGAATGTCACTTCCCAGGCATCTATCTCGAAGGGAATGTCACTTCTATGTCATCTATCAGAATCGGAATGTCTCTTCCCTGGTAAATATCACAATGGGAATGTTACTTCCCTGGAATCTATCTCGACTGGAATTTCACTTCCCTGACATCTATCACAATGGGAATGTCACTTCCCTGGCATCTACCACAATGGGAATGTCACGTCCCTGGTATATATCACAATGGGAATGAAACTTCCCCTGCATCTATCACAATGGGAATGTCACTTCCCTGGCATCTATCACAATGGGAATGTCACTTCCCCTGCATCTATCACAATGGGAATGTCACTTCCCTGGCATCTATCACAATGGAAATGTCACTTCCCTGTCATCTATAAAAAGGGGAATGTCACTTCCCTGGCATATATCTCTATAGGAATGTCAATTCCCTGGCATCTATCACAATGGGAATGCCACTTCCCTTATATATATCACAATCGGATTGCGACTTCACTGGCATCTATCTCGACAGGAATGTCATTTCCTTGGTATCTATCTCAAAAGGGAATGTGAATTCCCTGTCATCTATAAAAATGGGAATGTCACTTCCCTGGAATATATCTCTATAGGAATGTCAATTCCCTGGCATCTATCACAATGGGAATGTCACTTCCCTGGTATATATCAGAATGGGAATGCGACTTCCCTGTCATCTATCTGGACGGGAATGTCACTACCTGTCATCTATCTCGACGGGATTGTCACTCCCTGGCATCTATCTCAAAGGGAATGTCACTTCCCTGTCATCTACAAAAATGGGAATGTCACTTCCCTGGCATCTAACTCGGTGTGAATGTCATCTTGCTGGCATGTATCAGAATGGGTATGTCACTTCCTTGGCATCTATCTCGACTGGAAGTTCACTTCCCTGGCATCTATCACAATGGCTAAGTCACTTCCCTGGCATCTACCACAATGGGAATGTCACTTCCCTGGTATATATCACAATGGGAATGTCACTTCCACGGTATCTATTTCGATAGGATTGTCACTTTCCTGGCATTTATCTCGATGTGAATGTCATCTTGCTGGCATGTATCAGAATGGGTATGTCACTTCCCTGACATCTATCTCGACAGGAATGTCATTTCCCTGGTATCTATCTCAAAGGGAATGTGACTTCCCTGTCGTCTATAAAAATGGGAATGTCACTTCCCTGGCATCTATCTCGGTGTGAATGTCATCTTGCTGGCATGTATCAGAATGGGTATGTCACTTCCTTGGCATCAATCTCGACTGGAATTTCACTTCCCTGGCATCTATCACAATGGCTAAGTCACTTCCCTGGCATCTACCACAATGGGAATGTCACTTCCCTGGTATATATCACAATGGGAATGTCACTTCCACGGTATCTATTTCGATAGGATTGTCACTTCCCTGGCATCTATCTCGATGTGAATGTCATCTTGCTGGCATGTATCAGAATGGGTATGTCACTTCCCTGACATCTATCTCGACAGGAATGTTATTTCCCTGGTATCTATCTCAAAGGGAATGTGACTTCCCTGTCGTCTATAAAAATGGGAATGTCACTTCCCTGGCATCTATCTCGATGTGAATGTCATCTTGCTGGCATGTATCAGAATGGGTATGTCACTTCCCTGACATCTATCTCGAATGGAATGTCATTTCCCTGGTATCTATCTCAAAGGGAATGTGACTTCCCTGTCATCTATAAAAATGGGAATATCTCTTCCCTGTCATATATCTCTATAGGAATGTCAATTCCCTGGCATCTATCACAATGGGAATGTCACTTCCCTGGTATATATCAGAATGGGAATGCGACTTCCCTGTCATCTATCTGGACGGGAATGTCACTCCCTGTCATCTATCTCGACGGGAATGTCACTCCCTGGCATCTATCTCAAAGGGAATGTCACTTCCCTGTCATCTATAAAAATGGGAATGTCACTTCCCTGGCATCTATCTCGATGTGAATGTCATCTTGCTGGCAAGTATCAGAATGGGTATGTCACTTCCCTGACATCTATCTCGAAAGGAATGTCATTTCCCTGGTATCTATCTCAAAGGGAATGTGACTTCCCTGTCATCTATAAAAATGGGAATATCTCTTCCCTGTCATATATCTGTATAGGAATGTCAATTCCCTGGCATCTATCACAATGGGAATGTCACTTCCCTGGTATATATCAGAATGGGAATGCGACTTCCCTGTCATCTATCTGGACGGGAATGTCACTCCCTGTCATCTATCTCGACGGGATTGTCACTCCCTGGCATCTATCTCAAAGGGAATGTACTTCCCTGTCATCTACAAAAATGGGAATGTCACTTCCCTGGCATCTAACTCGGTGTGAATGTCATCTTGCTGGCATGTATCAGAATGGGTATGTCACTTCCTTGGCATCTCTCTCGACTGGAATTTCACTTCCCTGGCATCTATCACAATGGCTAAGTCACTTCCCTGGCATCTACCACAATGGGAATGTCACTTCCCTGGTATATAACACAATGGGAATGTCACTTCCACGGTATCTATTTCGATAGGATTGTCATTTCCCTGGCATCTATCACAATGGGAATGTCACTTCCCTGGCATCTATCTCGATAGGAATATCAATTCCCTGTCATCTATCACAATGGGAATGTCACTTCCCTGGCATCTACCACAATGGGAATGTCACGTCCCTGGTATATATCACAATGGGAATGAAACTTCCCCTGCATCTATCACAATGGGAATGTCACTTCCCTGGCATCTATCACAATGGGAATGTCACTTCCCCTGCATCTATCACAATGGGAATGTCACTTCCCTGGCATCTATCACAATGGAAATGTCACTTCCCTGTCATCTATAAAAAGGGGAATGTCACTTCCCTGGCATATATCTCTATAGGAATGTCAATTCCCTGGCATCTATCACAATGGGAATGCCACTTCCCTTATATATATCACAATCGGATTGCGACTTCACTGGCATCTATCTCGACAGGAATGTCATTTCCTTGGTATCTATCTCAAAAGGGAATGTGAATTCCCTGTCATCTATAAAAATGGGAATGTCACTTCCCTGGAATATATCGCTATAGGAATGTCAATTCCCTGGCATCTATCACAATGGGAAAGTCACTTCAAAAGGTATATATCAGAATGGGAATGCGACTTCCCTGTCATCTATCTGGACGGGAATGTCACTCCCTGTTATCTATCTCGACGGGAATGTCACTCCCTGGCATGTATCACAATGGAAATGTCACTTCACTGGAATCTTTCTCGACTGGAATTTAACTTCCCTGCCATCTATCACAATGGGAATGTCACTTCCCTGGCATCTATCACAATGGGAATGTCACTTACCAGGCATCTATCAGAATGGGAATGTCACTTCCCTGGTAAATATCACAATGGGAATGTCACTTCCCTGGTATATATCAGAATGGGACTGTCACTCCCTGTCATCTATCTGGACGGGAATGTCACTCACTGTCATCTATCTCAAAGGGAATGTCACTTCCCTGTCGTCTATAAAAATGGGAATGTCACTTCCCTGGCATCTATCTCGGTGTGAATGTCATCTTGCTGGCATGTATCAGAGTGGGTATGTCACTTCCTTGGCATCAATCTCGACTGGAATTTCACTTCCCTGGCATCTATCACAATGGCTAAGTCACTTCCCTGGCATCTACCACAATGGGAATGTCACTTCCCTGGTATATATCACAATGGGAATGTCACTTCCACGGTATCTATTTCCATAGGAATGTCACTTCCCTGGCATCTATCACAATGGGAATGTCACTTCCCTGGCATCTATTTCGATAGGGATATCAATTCCCTGACATCTATCACAATGGGAATGTCACTTCCCAGGTATATATCACATTGGGAATGTGACTTCCCTGTCATCCATCTCGACGGGAATGTCACTTCCCTGTCATCTATCACCATGGGAATGTCATTTCCCTGGCATCTAACTCGAACAGAATGTCACTTCCTTGTCATCTATAAAAATGGGAATTCCTCTTCCCTGGCATCTATCACAATGGGAATGTCACTTCCCTAGCATCTATCAGAACGGGAAATTCACTTCCCTGGCATCTATCTCAAAGGGAATGTCACTTCCCTGTCATCTATAAAAATGGGAATGTCACTTCCCTGGCATCTATCACAATGGGAATGTCACTTCCTGGCAACTATCTCGATGGGAAAGTCACTTCCTGGCATCTATCTCGATGGGAAAGTCACTTCCTGGCATGTATCACAATGGAAATGTCACTTCCCTGGAATCTATCTCGACTGGAATTTCACTTCCCTGCATTCTATCACAATGGGAATGTCACTTCCCTGGTATATATCACAATGGGAATGTCACTTCCACGGTATCTATTTCGATAGGAATGTCAATTCCCTGGCATCTATCACAATGGGAATGTCATTTCCCTGGCATCTATCTCGATAGGAATATCAATTCCCTGACATCTATCACAATGGGACTGTCACTTCCCTGGTATATATCACAATGGGAATGTCACTTCCACGGTATCTATTTCGATAGGAATGTCACTTCCCTGGCATCTATCACAATGGGAATGTCATTTCCCTGGCATCTATCTCGATAGGAATATCAATTCCCTGACATCTATCACAATGGGAATGTCACTTCCCAGGTATATATCACATTGGGAATGTGACTTCCCTGTCATCTATCTCGACGGGAATGTCACTTCCCTGTCATCTATCCCCATGGGAATGTCATTTCCCTGGCATCTAACTCGAACAGAATGTCACTTCCATGTCATCTATAAAAATGGGAATGTCACTTCCCTGGCATCTAGTAGAATGGGTATGTCACTTCCCTGGCATGTATCTCGAAGGGAAGGTCACTTCTATGTCAACTATAAAAATGGGAATTCCTCCTCCCTGGCATCTATCACAATGGGAATGTCACTTCCCTGGCATCTATCTCGACGGGAATGTCACTTCCACGGCATGTAACTCGATGTGAATGCCACTTCCCTTTTATATAACACAATCGGATTGCGACTTCCATGGCATCTATCTCGACAGGAATGTCATTTCCCTGGTATCTATCTCAAAGGGTATGTGACTTCCCTGTCATCTATAAAAATGGGAATGTCACTTCCCTGTCATATATCGCTATAGGAATGTCAATCC
This sequence comes from Hemitrygon akajei, assembly GCF_048418815.1. Classification (NCBI taxonomy): domain Eukaryota; kingdom Metazoa; phylum Chordata; class Chondrichthyes; order Myliobatiformes; family Dasyatidae; genus Hemitrygon; species Hemitrygon akajei. The sequence goes on from NC_133131.1 coordinate 51,137,024, forward strand.
CCTGGCATCTATCACAATGGGAATGTCACTTCCCTGGTATATATCAGAATGGGAATGCGACTTCCCTGTCATCTATCTGGACGGGAATGTCACTCCCTGTCATCTATCTCGACGGGAATGTCACTCCCTGGCATGTATCACAATGGAAATGTCACTTCCCTGGAATCTTTCTCGACTGGAATTAAACTTCCCTGCCATCTATCACAATGGGAATGTCACTTCCCTGGCATCTGTCACAATGGGAATGTCACTTCCCTGGCATCTATCACAATGGGACTGTTCCTTCCCTGGCATCTATCAGAATGGGAAAGTCACTTCCCTGGTATATATCACAATGGGAATGTCACTTCCCTGGCATCTATCTCGATGTGAATGCCACTTCCCTTTTATATATCACAATCGGAGTGCGACTTCTCTGGCATCTATAAAAATGGGAATATCAATTCCCTGGCATCTATCTCGATAGGAATATCAATTCCCTGACATCTATCACAATGGGAATGTCACTTCCCAGGTATATATCACATTGGGAATGTGACTTCCCTGTCATCTATCTCGACGGGAATGTCACTTCCCTGTCATCTATCACCATGCGAATGTCATTTCCCTGGCATCTAACTCGAACAGAATGTCACTTCCATGTCATCTATAAAAATGGGAAGGTCACTTCCCTGGCATCTATCACAATGGGAATGTCATTTCCCTGGCATCTAACTCGAACAGAATGTCACTTCCATGTCATCTATAAAAATGGGAATGTCACTTCCCCGGCATCTAGTAGAATGGGAATGTCACTTCCCTGGCATGTATCTCGAAGGGAAGGTCACTTCTATGTCATCTATAAAAATGGGAATTCCTCTTCCCTGGCATCTATCACAATGGGAATGTCACTTCCCTAGCATCTATCAGAACGGGAATTTCACTTCCCTGGCATCTATCTCAAAGGGAATGTCACTTCCCTGTCATCTATAAAAATGGGAATGTCACTTCGCTGGCATCTATCACAATGGGAATGTCACTTCCTGGCAACTATCTCGATGGGAAAGTCACTTCCTGGCATCTATCTCGATGGGAAGGTCACTTCCTGGCATGTATCACAATGGAGATGTCTCTTCCCTGGAATCTTTCTCGACTGGAATTTCACTTCCCTGCATTCTATCACAATGGGAATGTCACTTCCCTGGCATCTATCACAATGGGAATGTCACTTCCCTGGCATCTATCACAATGGGACTGTTCCTTCCCTGGCATCTATCAGAATGGGAATGTCACTTCCCTGGTAAATATCACAATGGGAATGTCACTTCCCTGGAATCTATCTCGACTGGAATTGCACTTCCCTGGCATCTATCACAATGGGAATGTCACTTCCCTGGCATCTACCACAATGGGAATGTCACTTCCCAGGCATCTATCTCGACGGGAATGTCACTTCCACGGCATGTAACTCGATGTGAATGCCACTTCCCTTTTATATATCACAATCGGATTGCGACTTCCCTGACATCTATCTCGACAGGAATGTCATTTCCCTGGTATCTATCTCAAAGGGAATGTGACTTCCCTGTCATCTATAAAAATGGGAATGTCACTTCCCTGGCATATATCTCTATAGGAATGTCAATTCCCTGACATCTATCACAATGGGAATGTCACTTCCCTGGTATATATCACATTGGGAATGTGACTTCCCTGTCATCTATCTCAACGGGAATGTCACTTCCCTGTCATCTATCACCAAAGGAATGTCACTTCCCTGGTATATATCACATTGGGAATGTCACTTCCCTGGCATCTATCTCGAACGGAATGTCACTTCCATGTCATCTATAAAAATTTGAATGTCACTTCCCTGGCATCTAGTAGAATGGGAATGTCACTTCCCAGGCATCTATCTCGAAGGGAATGTCACTTCTATGTCATCTATAAAAATGGGAATTCCACTTCCCTGGCATCTATCACAATGGGACTGTCACTTCCCTGGCATCTATCAGAATCGGAATGTCTCTTCCCTGGTAAATATCACAATGGGAATGTCACTTCCCTGGAATCTATCTCGACTGGAATTTCACTTCGCTGACATCTATCACAATGGGAATGTCACTTCCCTGGCATCTACCACAATGGGAATGTCACGTCCCTGGTATATATCACAATGGGAATGTCACTTCCCCTGCATCTATCACAATGGGAATGTCACTTCCCTGGCATCTATCACAATGGGAATGTCACTTCCCCTGCATCTATCACAATGGGAATGTCACTTCCCTGGCATCTATCACAATGGAAATGTCACTTCCCTGTCATCAATAAAAATGGAAATGTCACTTCCCTGGCATCTATATCGATGTGAATGCCACTTCACTTTTATATATCACAATCGGAGTGCGACTTCTCTGGCATCTATAAAAATGGGAATATCAATTCCCTGGCATCTATCTCGATAGGAATATCAATTCCCTGACATCTATCACAATGGGAATGTCACTTCCCAGGTATATATCACATTGGGAATGTGACTTCCCTGTCATCTATCTCGACGGGAATGTCACTTCCCTGTCATCTATCACCATGGGAATGTCATTTCCCTGGCATCTAACTCGAACAGAATGTCACTTCCATGTCATCTATAAAAATGGGAAGGTCACTTCCCTGGCATCTATCACAATGGGAATGTCATTTCCCTGGCATCTAACTCGAACAGAATGTCACTTCCATGTCATCTATAAAAATGGGAATGTCACTTCCCCGGCATCTAGTAGAATGGGAATGTCACTTCCCTGGCATGTATCTCGAAGGGAAGGTCACTTCTATGTCATCTATAAAAATGGGAATTCCTCTTCCCTGGCATCTATCACAATGGGAATGTCACTTCCCTGGCATCTACCACAATGGGAATGTCACGTCCCTGGTATATATCACAATGGGAATGTCACTTCCCCTGCATCTATCACAATGGGAATGTCACTTCCCTGGCATCTATCACAATGGGAATGTCACTTCCCCTGCATCTATCACAATGGGAATGTCACTTCCCTGGCATCTATCACAATGGAAATGTCACTTCCCTGTCATCAATAAAAATGGAAATGTCACTTCCCTGGCATCTATATCGATGTGAATGCCACTTCACTTTTATATATCACAATCGGAGTGCGACTTCTCTGGCATCTATAAAAATGGGAATATCAATTCCCTGGCATCTATCTCGATAGGAATATCAATTCCCTGACATCTATCACAATGGGAATGTCACTTCCCAGGTATATATCACATTGGGAATGTGACTTCCCTGTCATCTATCTCGACGGGAATGTCACTTCCCTGTCATCTATCACCATGGGAATGTCATTTCCCTGGCATCTAACTCGAACAGAATGTCACTTCCATGTCATCTATAAAAATGGGAAGGTCACTTCCCTGGCATCTATCACAATGGGAATGTCATTTCCCTGGCATCTAACTCGAACAGAATGTCACTTCCATGTCATCTATAAAAATGGGAATGTCACTTCCCCGGCATCTAGTAGAATGGGAATGTCACTTCCCTGGCATGTATCTCGAAGGGAAGGTCACTTCTATGTCATCTATAAAAATGGGAATTCCTCTTCCCTGGCATCTATCACAATGGGAATGTCACTTCCCTAGCATCTATCAGAACGGGAATTTCACTTCCCTGGCATCTATCTCAAAGGGAATGTCACTTCCCTGTCATCTATAAAAATGGGAATGTCACTTCCCTGGCATCTATCACAATGGGAATGTCACTTCCTGGCAACTATCTCGATGGGAAAGTCACTTCCTGGCATCTATCTCGATGGGAAGGTCACTTCCTGGCATGTATCACAATGGAGATGTCTCTTCCCTGGAATCTTTCTCGACTGGAATTTCACTTCCCTGCATTCTATCACAATGGGAATGTCACTTCCCTGGCATCTATCTCGAAGGGAATGTCACTTCTATGTCATCTATAAAAATGGGAATTCCACTTCCCTGGCATCTATCACAATGGGACTGTCACTTCCCTGGCATCTATCAGAATCGGAATGTCTCTTCCCTGGTAAATATCACAATGGGAATGTCACTTCCCTGGAATCTATCTCGACTGGAATTTCACTTCGCTGACATCTATCACAATGGGAATGTCACTTCCCTGGCATCTACCACAATGGGAATGTCACGTCCCTGGTATATATCACAATGGGAATGTCACTTCCCCTGCATCTATCACAATGGGAATGTCACTTCCCTGGCATCTATCACAATGGGAATGTCACTTCCCCTGCATCTATCACAATGGGAATGTCACTTCCCCTGCATCTATCACAATGGCAATGTCACTTCCCTGGCATCTATCACAATGGAAATGTCACTTCCCTGTCATCAATAAAAATGGGAATGTCACTTCCCTGGCATATATCTCTATAGGAATGTCAATTCCCTGGCATCTATCACAATGGAAATGCCACTTCCCTTTTATATATCAAAATCGGATTGTGACTTCCCTGGCATCTATCTCGACAGGAATGTCATTTCCTTGGTATCTATCTCAAAAGGGAATGTGACTTCCCTGTCATCTATAAAAATGGGAATGTCACTTCCCTGGCATTTATCTCGGTGTGAATGTCATCTTGCTGGCATGTATCAGAATGGGTATGTCACATCCTTGGCATCTATCTCGACTGGAATTTCACTTCCCTGGCATCTATCACAATGGCTAAGTCACTTCCCTGGCATCTACCACAATGGGAATGTCACTTCCCTGGTATATATCACAATGGGAATGTCACTTCCACGGTATCTATTTCGATAGGAATGTCACTTCCCTGGCATCCATCACAATGGGAATGCCACTTCCCTGGCATCTATCTCGATAGGAATATCAATTCCCTGACAACTATCACCATGGGAATGTCATTTCCCAGGCATCTAACTCGAACAGAATGTCACTTCCATGTCATCTATAAAAATGGGAATGTCACTTCCCTGGCATCTAGTAGAATGGGAATGTCACTTCCCTGGCATGTATCTCGAAGGGAAGGTCACTTCTATGTCATCTATAAAAATGGGAATTCCTCTTCCCTGGCATCTATCACAATGGGAATTTCACTTCCCTAGCATCTATCAGAACGGGAATTTCACTTCCCTGGCATCTATCTCAAAGGGAATGTCACTTACCTGTCATCTATAAAAATGGGAATGTCACTTCCCTGGCATCTATCACAATGGGAATGTCACTTCCTGGCAACTATCTCGATGGGAAAGTCACTTCCTGGCATCTATCTCGATGGGAAAGTCACTTCCTGGCATGTATCACAATGGAACTGTTCCTTCCCTGGCATCTATCAGAATGGGAATGTCACTTCCCTGGCATCTATCACAATGGGAATGCCACTTCCCTGGCATCTATCACAATGGGACTGTTCCTTCCCTGGCATCTATCAGAATGGGAATGTCACTTCCCTGGTAAATATCACAATGGGAATGTCACTTCCCTGGAATCTATCTCGACTGGAATTGCACTTCCCTGGCATCTATCACAATGGGAATTTCACTTCCCTGGCATCTATCACACTGGGAATGTCACTTCCCAGGCATCTATCTCGACGGGAATGTCACTTCCACGGCACGTAACTCGATGTGAATGCCACTTCCCTTTTATATATCACAATCGGATTGCGACTTCCCTGGCATCTATCTCGACAGGAATGTCATTTCCCTGGTATCTATCTCAAAGGGAATGTGACTTCCCTGTCATCAATAAAAATGGGAATGTCACTTCCCAGGCATCTATCTCGACGGGAATGTCACTTCCACGGCATGTAACTCGATGTGAATGCCACTTCCCTTTTATATATCACAATCGGATTGTGACTTCCCTGGCATCTATCTCGACAGGAATGTCATTTCCCTGGTATCTATCTCAAAGGGAATGTGACTTCCCTGTCCTCTATAAAAATGGGAATGTCACTTCCTGGCATATATCTCTATAGGAATGTCAATTTCTGACATGTATCACAATGGGAATGTCACTTCGCTGGTATATATCACATTGGGATTGTGACTTCCCTGGCATCTATCTCGACAGGAATGTCATTTCCCTGGTATCTATCTCAAAGGGAATGTGACTTCCCTGTCCTCTATAAAAATGGGAATGTCACTTCCCTGGCATATATCTCTATAGGAATGTCAATTTCTGACATCTATCACAATGGGAATGTCACTTCCCTGGTATATATCACATTGGGAATGTCACTTCCCTGGCATCTATCTCGAACGGAATGTCACTCCATTACATCTATAAAAATGGGAATGTCACTTCCCTGGCATCTAGTAGAATGGGAATGTCACTTCCCAGGCATCTATCTCGAAGGGAATGTCACTTCTATGTCATCTATGAAAATGGGAATTTCACTTCCCTGGCATCTATCACAATGGGACTGTCACTTCCCTGGCATCTATCAGATTCGGAATGTCTCCTCCCTGGTAAATATCACAATAGGAATGTCATTTCCCTGGAATCTATCTCAAAGGGAATGTGACTTCCCTGTCATCCATAAAAATGGGAATGTCACTTCCCAGGCATCTATCTCGATGGGAATGTCACTTCCACGGCATGTAACTCGATGTGAAAGCCACTTCCCATTTATATATCACAATCGGATTGCGACTTCCCTATCATCTATCTCGACAGGAATGTCATTTCCCTGGTATCTATCTCAAAGGGAATTTGACTTCCCTGTCAACTATAAAAATGGGAATGTCACTTCCCTGGCATATATCTCTATAGGAATGTCAATTCCCTGACATCTATCACAATGGGAATGTCACTTCCCTGGTATATATCACATTGGGAATGTGACTTCCCTGTCATCTATCTCAACGGGAATGTCACTTCCCTGTCATCTATCACAATGGGAATGTCACTTCCCTGGTATATATCACATTGGGAATGTGACTTCCCTGTCATCTATCTCAACGGGAATGTCACTTCCCTGTCATCTATCACCATGGGAATATCATTTCCCTAGCATCTATCAGAACGGGAATTTCACTTCCCTGGCATCTATCTCAAAGGGAATGTCACTTCCTGGCAAATATCTAGATGGGAAAGTCACTTCCTGGCATCTATCTCGATGGGAAAGTCACTTCCCTGGCATCTATCTCGATGGGAAAGTCACTTCCCTGGCATGTATCACAATGGAAATGTCACTTACCTGGAATCTTTCTCGACTGGAATTTCACTTCCCTGCCATCTATCACAATGGGAATGTCACTTCCCTGGCATCTATCTCAATGGGAATGTCACTTCCCTGGCATCTATCACAATGGGACTGTTCCTTCCCTGGCATCTATCAGAATGGGAATGTCACTTCCCTGGTAAATATCACAATGGGAAATTCACTTCCCTGGAATCTATCTCGACTGGAATTGCACTTCCCTGGCATCTATCACAATGGGAATGTCACTTCCCTGGCATCTACCACAATGGGAATGTCACTTCCCAGGCATCTATCTCGACGGGAATGTCACTTCCACGGCATGTAACTCGATGTGAATGCCACTTCCCTTTTATATATCACAATCGGATTGCGACTTCCCTGGCATCTATCTCGACAGGAATGTCATTTCCCTGGTATCTATCTCAAAGGGAATGTGACTTCCCTGTCCTCTATAAAAATGGGAATGTCACTTCCCTGGCATATATCTCTATAGGAATGTCAATTTCTGCCATCTATCACAATGGGAATGTCACTTCCCTGGTATATATCACATTGGGAATGTCACTTCCCTGGCATCTATCTCGAACGGAATGTCACTCCATTACATCTATAAAAATGGGAATGTCACTTCCCTGGCATCTAGTAGAATGGGAATGTCACTTCCCAGGCATCTATCTCGAAGGGAATGTCACTTCTATGTCATCTATGAAAATGGGAATTTCACTTCCCTGGCATCTATCACAATGGGACTGTCACTTCCCTGGCATCTATCAGATTCGGAATGTCTCCTCCCTGGTAAATATCACAATAGGAATGTCATTTCCCTGGAATCTATCTCAAAGGGAATGTGACTTCCCTGTCATCCATAAAAATGGGAATGTCACTTCCCAGGCATCTATCTCGATGGGAATGTCACTTCCACGGCATGTAACTCGATGTGAAAGCCACTTCCCATTTATATATCACAATCGGATTGCGACTTCCCTATCATCTATCTCGACAGGAATGTCATTTCCCTGGTATCTATCTCAAAGGGAATTTGACTTCCCTGTCAACTATAAAAATGGGAATGTCACTTCCCTGGCATATATCTCTATAGGAATGTCAATTCCCTGACATCTATCACAATGGGAATGTCACTTCCCTGGTATATATCACATTGGGAATGTGACTTCCCTGTCATCTATCTCAACGGGAATGTCACTTCCCTGTCATCTATCACAATGGGAATGTCACTTCCCTGGTATATATCACATTGGGAATGTGACTTCCCTGTCATCTATCTCAACGGGAATGTCACTTCCCTGTCATCTATCACCATGGGAATATCATTTCCCTAGCATCTATCAGAACGGGAATTTCACTTCCCTGGCATCTATCTCAAAGGGAATGTCACTTCCTGGCAAATATCTAGATGGGAAAGTCACTTCCTGGCATCTATCTCGATGGGAAAGTCACTTCCTGGCATGTATCACAATGGAAATGTCACTTACCTGGAATCTTTCTCGACTGGAATTTCACTTCCCTGCCATCTATCACAATGGGAATGTCACTTCCCTGGCATCTATCTCAATGGGAATGTCACTTCCCTGGCATCTATCACAATGGGACTGTTCCTTCCCTGGCATCTATCAGAATGGGAATGTCACTTCCCTGGTAAATATCACAATGGGAATGTCACTTCCCTGGAATCTATCTCGACTGGAATTGCACTTCCCTGGCATCTACCACAATGGGAATGTCACTTCCCAGGCATCTATCTCGACGGGAATGTCACTTCCACGGCATGTAACTCGATGTGAATGCCACTTCCCTTTTATATATCACAATCGGATTGCGACTTCCCTGGCATCTATCTCGACAGGAATGTCATTTCCCTGGTATCTATCTCAAAGGGAATGTGACTTCCCTGTCATCAATAAAAATGGGAATGTCACTTCCCAGGCATCTATCTCGACGGGAATGTCACTTCCACGGCATGTAACTCGATGTGAATGCCACTTCCCTTTTATATATCACAATCGGATTGCGACTTCCCTGGCATCTATCTCGAAGGGAATGTCACTTCTATGTCATCTATAAAAATGGGAATTCCACTTCCCTGGCATCTATCACAATGGGACTGTCACTTCCCTGGCATCTATCACAATGGGAATGTCACTTCCCCTGCATCTATCACAATGGCAATGTCACTTCCCTGGCATCTATCACAATGGAAATGTCACTTCTCTGTCATCAATAAAAATGGGAATGTCACTTCCCTGGCATATATCTCTATAGGAATGTCAATTCCCTGGCATCTATCACAATGGGAATGCCACTTCCCTTTTATATATCACAATCGGATTGTGACTTCCCTGGCATCTATCTCGACAGGAATGTCATTTCCTTGGTATCTATCTCAAAAGGGAATGTGACTTCCCTGTCATCTATAAAAATGTGAATGTCACTTCCCTGGCATCTATCTCGGTGTGAATGTCATCTTGCTGGCATGTATCAGAATGGGTATGTCACTTCCTTGGCATCTATCTCGACTGGAATTTCACTTCCCTGGCATCTATCACAATGGCTAAGTCACTTCCCTGGCATCTACCACAATGGGAATGTCACTTCCCTGGTATATATCACAATGGGAATGTCACTTCCACGGTATCTATTTCGATAGGAATGTCATTTCCCTGGCATCTATCACAATGGGAATGTCACTTCCCTGGCATCTATCTCGATAGGAATATCAATTCCCTGATATCTATCACAATGGGAATGTCACTTCCCAGGTATATATCACATTGGGAATGTGACTTCCCTGTCATCTATCTCGACGGGAATGTCACTTCCCTGTCATCTATCACCATGGGAATGTCATTTCCCTGGCATCTAACTCGAACAGAATGTCACTTCCATGTCATCTATAAAAATGGGAATGTCACTTCCCTGGCATCTAGTAGAATGGGAATGTCACTTCCCTGGCATGTATCTCGAAGGGAAGGTCACTTCTATGTCATCTATAAAAATGGGAATTCCTCTTCCCTGGCATCTATCACAATGGGAATGTCACTTCCCTGGCATCTATCTCAATGGGAATGTCACTTCCCTGGCATCTATCACAATGGGACTGTTCCTTCCCTGGCATCTATCAGAATGGGAATGTCACTTCCCTGGTAAATATCACAATGGGAATGTCACTTCCCTGGCATCTATCACAATGGGACTGTTCCTTCCCTGGCATCTATCAGAATGGGAATGTCACTTCCCTGGTAAATATCACAATGGGAATGTCACTTCCCTGGAATCTATCTCGACTGGAATTGCACTTCCCTGGCATCTATCACAATGGGAATGTCACTTCCCTGGCATCTACCACAATGGGAATGTCACTTCCCAGGCATCTATCTCGACGGGAATGTCACTTCCACGGCATGTAACTCGATGTGAATGCCACTTCCCTTTTATATATCACAATCGGATTGCGACTTCCCTGGCATCTATCTCGACAGGAATGTCATTTCCCTGGTATCTATCTCAAAGGGAATGTGACTTCCCTGTCATCAATAAAAATGGGAATGTCACTTCCCAGGCATCTATCTCGACGGGAATGTCACTTCCACGGCATGTAACTCGATGTGAATGCCACTTCCCTTTTATATATCACAATCGGATTGTGACTTCCCTGGCATCTATCTCGACAGCAATGTCATTTCCCTGGTATCTATCTCAAAGGGAATGTGACTTCCCTGTCCTCTATAAAAATGGGAATGTCACTTCCTGGCATATATCTCTATAGGAATGTCAATTTCTGACATGTATCACAATGAGAATGTCACTTCGCTGGTATATATCACATTGGGATTGTGACTTCCCTGGCATCTATCTCGACAGGAATGTCATTTCCCTGGTATCTATCTCAAAGGGAATGTGACTTCCCTGTCCTCTATAAAAATGGGAATGTCACTTCCCTGGCATATATCTCTATAGGAATGTCAATTTCTGCCATCTATCACAATGGGAATGTCACTTCCCTGGTATATATCACATTGGGAATGTCACTTCCCTGGCATCTATCTCGAACGGAATGTCACTCCATTACATCTATAAAAATGGGAATGTCACTTCCCTGGCATCTAGTAGAATGGGAATGTCACTTCCCAGGCATCTATCTCGAAGGGAATGTCACTTCTATGTCATCTATGAAAATGGGAATTTCACTTCCCTGGCATCTATCACAATGGGACTGTCACTTCCCTGGCATCTATCAGATTCGGAATGTCTCCTCCCTGGTAAATATCACAATAGGAATGTCATTTCCCTGGAATCTATCTCAAAGGGAATGTGACTTCCCTGTCATCCATAAAAATGGGAATGTCACTTCCCAGGCATCTATCTCGATGGGAATGTCACTTCCACGGCATGTAACTCGATGTGAAAGCCACTTCCCATTTATATATCACAATCGGATTGCGACTTCCCTATCATCTATCTCGACAGGAATGTCATTTCCCTGGTATCTATCTCAAAGGGAATTTGACTTCCCTGTCAACTATAAAAATGGGAATGTCACTTCCCTGGCATATATCTCTATAGGAATGTCAATTCCCTGACATCTATCACAATGGGAATGTCACTTCCCTGGTATATATCACATTGGGAATGTGACTTCCCTGTCATCTATCTCAACGGGAATGTCACTTCCCTGTCATCTATCACAATGGGAATGTCACTTCCCTGGTATATATCACATTGGGAATGTGACTTCCCTGTCATCTATCTCAACGGGAATGTCACTTCCCTGTCATCTATCACCATGGGAATATCATTTCCCTAGCATCTATCAGAACGGGAATTTCACTTCCCTGGCATCTATCTCAAAGGGAATGTCACTTCCTGGCAAATATCTAGATGGGAAAGTCACTTCCTGGCATCTATCTCGATGGGAAAGTCACTTCCTGGCATGTATCACAATGGAAATGCCACTTACCTGGAATCTTTCTCGACTGGAATTTCACTTCCCTGCCATCTATCACAATGGGAATGTCACTTCCCTGGCATCTATCTCAATGGGAATGTCACTTCCCTGGCATCTATCACAATGGGACTGTTCCTTCCCTGGCATCTATCACAATGGGAATGTCACTTCCCTGGAATCTATCTCGACTGGAATTGCACTTCCCTGGCATCTACCACAATGGGAATGTCACTTCCCAGGCATCTATCTCGACGGGAATGTCACTTCCACGGCATGTAACTCGATGTGAATGCCACTTCCCTTTTATATATCACAATCGGATTGCGACTTCCCTGGCATCTATCTCGACAGGAATGTCATTTCCCTGGTATCTATCTCAAAGGGAATGTGACTTCCCTGTCATCAATAAAAATGGGAATGTCACTTCCCAGGCATCTATCTCGACGGGAATGTCACTTCCACGGCATGTAACTCGATGTGAATGCCACTTCCCTTTTATATATCACAATCGGATTGCGACTTCCCTGGCATCTATCTCGACAGGAATGTCATTTCCCTGGTATCTATCTCAAAGGGAATGTGACTTCCCTGTCATCTATAAAAATGGGAATGTCACTTCCCTGGCATATATCTCTATAGGAATGTCAATTCCCTGACATCTATCACAATGGGAATGTCACTTCCCTGGTATATATCAAATTGGGAATGTGACTTCCCTGTCATCTATCTCAACGGGAATGTCACTTCCCTGTCATCTATCACCAAAGGAATGTCACTTCCCTGGTATATATCACATTGGGAATGTCACTTCCCTGGCATCTATCTCGAACGGAATGTCACTTCCATGTCATCTATAAAAATTTGAATGTCACTTCCCTGGCATCTAGTAGAATGGGAATGTCACTTCCCAGGCATCTATCTCGAAGGGAATGTCACTTCTATGTCATCTATAAAAATGGGAATTCCACTTCCCTGGCATCTATCACAATGGGACTGTCACTTCCCTGGCATCTATCACAATGGGAATGTCACTTCCCCTGCATCTATCACAATGGCAATGTCACTTCCCTGGCATCTATCACAATGGAAATGTCACTTCTCTGTCATCAATAAAAATGGGAATGTCACTTCCCTGGCATATATCTCTATAGGAATGTCAATTCCCTGGCATCTATCACAATGGGAATGCCACTTCCCTTTTATATATCACAATCGGATTGTGACTTCCCTGGCATCTATCTCGACAGGAATGTCATTTCCTTGGTATCTATCTCAAAAGGGAATGTGACTTCCCTGTCATCTATAAAAATGTGAATGTCACTTCCCTGGCATCTATCTCGGTGTGAATGTCATCTTGCTGGCATGTATCAGAATGGGTATGTCACTTCCTTGGCATCTATCTCGACTGGAATTTCACTTCCCTGGCATCTATCACAATGGCTAAGTCACTTCCCTGGCATCTACCACAATGGGAATGTCACTTCCCTGGTATATATCACAATGGGAATGTCACTTCCACGGTATCTATTTCGATAGGAATGTCATTTCCCTGGCATCTATCACAATGGGAATGTCACTTCCCTGGCATCTATCTCGATAGGAATATCAATTCCCTGATATCTATCACAATGGGAATGTCACTTCCCAGGTATATATCACATTGGGAATGTGACTTCCCTGTCATCTATCTCGACGGGAATGTCACTTCCCTGTCATCTATCACCATGGGAATGTCATTTCCCTGGCATCTAACTCGAACAGAATGTCACTTCCATGTCATCTATAAAAATGGGAATGTCACTTCCCTGGCATCTAGTAGAATGGGAATGTCACTTCCCTGGCATGTATCTCGAAGGGAAGGTCACTTCTATGTCATCTATAAAAATGGGAATTCCTCTTCCCTGGCATCTATCACAATGGGAATGTCACTTCCCTGTCATCTATCTCAAAGGGAATGTGACTTCCCTGTCATCAATAAAAATGGGAATGTCACTTCCCAGGCATCTATCTCGACGGGAATGTCACTTCCACGGCATGTAACTCGATGTGAATGCCACTTCCCTTTTATATATCACAATCGGATTGTGACTTCCCTGGCATCTATCTCGACAGCAATGTCATTTCCCTGGTATCTATCTCAAAGGGAATGTGACTTCCCTGTCCTCTATAAAAATGGGAATGTCACTTCGCTGGCATATATCTCTATAGGAATGTCAATTTCTGACATCTATCACAATGGGAATGTCACTTCCCTGGTATATATCACATTGGGATTGTGACTTCCCTGGCATCTATCTCGACAGGAATGTCATTTCCCTGGTATCTATCTCAAAGGGAATGTGACTTCCCTGTCATCAATAAAAATGGGAATGTCTCTTCCCAGGCATCTATCTCGATGGGAATGTCACTTCCACGGCATGTAACTCGATGTGAATGCCACTTCCCTTTTATATATCACAATCGGATTGCGACTTCCCTGGCATCTATCTCGACAGGAATGTCATTTCCCTGGTATCTATCTCAAAGGGAATGTGACTTCCCTGTCATCTATAAAAATGGGAATGTCACTTCCCTGGCATATATCTCTATAGGAATGTCAATTCCCTGACATCTATCACAATGGGAATGTCACTTCCCTGGTATATATCAAATTGGGAATGTGACTTCCCTGTCATCTATCTCAACGGGAATGTCACTTCCCTGTCATCTATCACCAAAGGAATGTCACTTCCCTGGTATATATCACATTGGGAATGTCACTTCCCTGGCATCTATCTCGAACGGAATGTCACTTCCATGTCATCTATAAAAATTTGAATGTCACTTCCCTGGCATCTAGTAGAATGGGAATGTCACTTCCCAGGCATCTATCTCGAAGGGAATGTCACTTCTATGTCATCTATAAAAATGGGAATTCCACTTCCCTGGCATCTATCACAATGGGACTGTCACTTCCCTGGCATCTATCACAATGGGAATGTCACTTCCCCTGCATCTATCACAATGGCAATGTCACTTCCCAGGCATCTATCTCGACGGGAATGTCACTTCCACGGCATGTAACTCGATGTGAATGCCACTTCCCTTTTATATATCACAATCGGATTGCGACTTCCCTGGCATCTATCTCGACAGGAATGTCATTTCCCTGGTATCTATCTCAAAGGGAATGTGACTTCCCTGTCATCAATAAAAATGGGAATGTCACTTCCCAGGCATCTATCTCGACGGGAATGTCACTTCCACGGCATGTAACTCGATGTGAATGCCACTTCCCTTTTATATATCACAATCGGATTGCGACTTCCCTGGCATCTATCTCGACAGGAATGTCATTTCCCTGGTATCTATCTCAAAGGGAATGTGACTTCCCTGTCATCTATAAAAATGGGAATGTCACTTCCCTGGCATATATCTCTATAGGAATGTCAATTCCCTGACATCTATCACAATGGGAATGTCACTTCCCTGGTATATATCAAATTGGGAATGTGACTTCCCTGTCATCTATCTCAACGGGAATGTCACTTCCCTGTCATCTATCACCAAAGGAATGTCACTTCCCTGGTATATATCACATTGGGAATGTCACTTCCCTGGCATCTATCTCGAACGGAATGTCACTTCCATGTCATCTATAAAAATTTGAATGTCACTTCCCTGGCATCTAGTAGAATGGGAATGTCACTTCCCAGGCATCTATCTCGAAGGGAATGTCACTTCTATGTCATCTATAAAAATGGGAATTCCACTTCCCTGGCATCTATCACAATGGGACTGTCACTTCCCTGGCATCTATCACAATGGGAATGTCACTTCCCCTGCATCTATCACAATGGCAATGTCACTTCCCTGGCATCTATCACAATGGAAATGTCACTTCTCTGTCATCAATAAAAATGGGAATGTCACTTCCCTGGCATATATCTCTATAGGAATGTCAATTCCCTGGCATCTATCACAATGGGAATGCCACTTCCCTTTTATATATCACAATCGGATTGTGACTTCCCTGGCATCTATCTCGACAGGAATGTCATTTCCTTGGTATCTATCTCAAAAGGGAATGTGACTTCCCTGTCATCTATAAAAATGTGAATGTCACTTCCCTGGCATCTATCTCGGTGTGAATGTCATCTTGCTGGCATGTATCAGAATGGGTATGTCACTTCCTTGGCATCTATCTCGACTGGAATTTCACTTCCCTGGCATCTATCACAATGGCTAAGTCACTTCCCTGGCATCTACCACAATGGGAATGTCACTTCCCTGGTATATATCACAATGGGAATGTCACTTCCACGGTATCTATTTCGATAGGAATGTCATTTCCCTGGCATCTATCACAATGGGAATGTCACTTCCCTGGCATCTATCTCGATAGGAATATCAATTCCCTGATATCTATCACAATGGGAATGTCACTTCCCAGGTATATATCACATTGGGAATGTGACTTCCCTGTCATCTATCTCGACGGGAATGTCACTTCCCTGTCATCTATCACCATGGGAATGTCATTTCCCTGGCATCTAACTCGAACAGAATGTCACTTCCATGTCATCTATAAAAATGGGAATGTCACTTCCCTGGCATCTAGTAGAATGGGAATGTCACTTCCCTGGCATGTATCTCGAAGGGAAGGTCACTTCTATGTCATCTATAAAAATGGGAATTCCTCTTCCCTGGCATCTATCACAATGGGAATGTCATTTCCCTAGCATCTATCAGAACGGGAATTTCACTTCCCTGGCATCTATCTCAAAGGGAATGTCACTTCCCTGTCATCTATCTCAAAGGGAATGTGACTTCCCTGTCATCAATAAAGATGGGAATGTCACTTCCCAGGCATCTATCTCGACGGGAATGTCACTTCCACGGCATGTAACTCGATGTGAATGCCACTTCCCTTTTATATATCACAATCGGATTGTGACTTCCCTGGCATCTATCTCGACAGCAATGTCATTTCCCTGGTATCTATCTCAAAGGGAATGTGACTTCCCTGTCCTCTATAAAAATGGGAATGTCACTTCGCTGGCATATATCTCTATAGGAATGTCAATTTCTGACATCTATCACAATGGGAATGTCACTTCCCTGGTATATATCACATTGGGATTGTGACTTCCCTGGCATCTATCTCGACAGGAATGTCATTTCCCTGGTATCTATCTCAAAGGGAATGTGACTTCCCTGTCATCAATAAAAATGGGAATGTCTCTTCCCAGGCATCTATCTCGATGGGAATGTCACTTCCACGGCATGTAACTCGATGTGAATGCCACTTCCCTTTTATATATCACAATCGGATTGCGACTTCCCTGGCATCTATCTCGACAGGAATGTCATTTCCCTGGTATCTATCTCAAAGGGAATGTGACTTCCCTGTCATCTATAAAAATGGGAATGTCACTTCCCTGGCATATATCTCTATAGGAATGTCAATTCCCTGACATCTATCACAATGGGAATGTCACTTCCCTGGTATATATCAAATTGGGAATGTGACTTCCCTGTCATCTATCTCAACGGGAATGTCACTTCCCTGTCATCTATCACCAAAGGAATGTCACTTCCCTGGTATATATCACATTGGGAATGTCACTTCCCTGGCATCTATCTCGAACGGAATGTCACTTCCATGTCATCTATAAAAATTTGAATGTCACTTCCCTGGCATCTAGTAGAATGGGAATGTCACTTCCCAGGCATCTATCTCGAAGGGAATGTCACTTCTATGTCATCTATAAAAATGGGAATTCCACTTCCCTGGCATCTATCACAATGGGACTGTCACTTCCCTGGCATCTATCACAATGGGAATGTCACTTCCCCTGCATCTATCACAATGGCAATGTCACTTCCCTGGCATCTATCACAATGGAAATGTCACTTCTCTGTCATCAATAAAAATGGGAATGTCACTTCCCTGGCATATATCTCTATAGGAATGTCAATTCCCTGGCATCTATCACAATGGGAATGCCACTTCCCTTTTATATATCACAATCGGATTGTGACTTCCCTGGCATCTATCTCGACAGGAATGTCATTTCCTTGGTATCTATCTCAAAAGGGAATGTGACTTCCCTGTCATCTATAAAAATGTGAATGTCACTTCCCTGGCATCTATCTCGGTGTGAATGTCATCTTGCTGGCATGTATCAGAATGGGTATGTCACTTCCTTGGCATCTATCTCGACTGGAATTTCACTTCCCTGGCATCTATCACAATGGCTAAGTCACTTCCCTGGCATCTACCACAATGGGAATGTCACTTCCCTGGTATATATCACAATGGGAATGTCACTTCCACGGTATCTATTTCGATAGGAATGTCATTTCCCTGGCATCTATCACAATGGGAATGTCACTTCCCTGGCATCTATCTCGATAGGAATATCAATTCCCTGATATCTATCACAATGGGAATGTCACTTCCCAGGTATATATCACATTGGGAATGTGACTTCCCTGTCATCTATCTCGACGGGAATGTCACTTCCCTGTCATCTATCACCATGGGAATGTCATTTCCCTGGCATCTAACTCGAACAGAATGTCACTTCCATGTCATCTATAAAAATGGGAATGTCACTTCCCTGGCATCTAGTAGAATGGGAATGTCACTTCCCTGGCATGTATCTCGAAGGGAAGGTCACTTCTATGTCATCTATAAAAATGGGAATTCCTCTTCCCTGGCATCTATCACAATGGGAATGTCATTTCCCTAGCATCTATCAGAACGGGAATTTCACTTCCCTGGCATCTATCTCAAAGGGAATGTCACTTCCCTGTCATCTATAAAAATGGGAATGTCACTTCCCTGGCATCTATCACAATGGGAATGTCACTTCCTGGCAACTATCTCGATGGGAAAGTCACTTCCTGGCATCTATCTCGATGGGAAAGTCACTTCCTGGCATGTATCACAATGGAAATGTCACTTCCCTGGATTCTTTCTCGACTGGAATTTCACTTCCCTGTCATCTATAACAATGGGAATGTCACTTCCCTGGCATCTATCACAATGGGAATGTCACTTCCCTGGCATCTATCACAATGGGACTGTTCCTTCCCTGGCATCTATCAGAATGGGAATGTCACTTCCCTGGTAAATATCACAATGGGAATGTCACTTCCCTGGAATCTAACTCGACTGGAATTGCACTTCCCTGGCATCTATCACAATGGGAATTTCACTTCCCTGGCATCTACCACAATGGGAATGTCACTTCCCAGGCATCTATCTCGACGGGAATGTCACTTCCACGGCATGTAACTCGATGTGAATGCCACTTCCCCTTTATATATCACAATCGGATTGCGACTTCCCTGGCATCTATCTCGACAGGAATGTCATTTCCCTGGTATCTATCTCAAAGGGAATGTGACTTCCCTGTCATCAATAAAAATGGGAATGTCACTTCCCAGGCATCTATCTCGACCGGAATGTCACTTCCACGGCATGTGACTCGATGTGAATGCCACTTCCCTTTTATATATCACAATCGGATTGCGACTTCCCTGGCATCTATCTCGACAGGAATGTCATTTCCCTGGTATCTATCTCAAAGGGAATGTGACTTCCCTGTCATCAATAAAAATGGGAATGTCACTTCCCAGGCATCTATCTCGACGGGAATGTCACTTCCACGGCATGTGACTCGATGTGAATGCCACTTCCCTTTTATATATCACAATCGGATTGCGACTTCCCTGGCATCTATCTCGATAGGAATGTCATTTCCCTGGTATCTATCTCAAAGGGAATGTGACTTCCCTGTCATCAATAAAAATGGGAATGTCACTTCCCAGGCATCTATCTCGAAGGGAATGTCACTTCTATGTCATCTATAAAAATGGGAATTCCACTTCCCTGGCATCTATCACAATGGGACTGTCACTTCCCTGGCATCTATCACAATGGGAATGTCACTTCCCCTGCATCTATCACAATGGCAATGTCACTTCCCTGGCATCTATCACAATGGAAATGTCACTTCTCTGTCATCAATAAAAATGGGAATGTCACTTCCCTGGCATATATCTCTATAGGAATGTCAATTCCCTGGCATCTATCACAATGGGAATGCCACTTCCCTTTTATATATCACAATCGGATTGTGACTTCCCTGGCATCTATCTCGACAGGAATGTCATTTCCTTGGTATCTATCTCAAAAGGGAATGTGACTTCCCTGTCATCTATAAAAATGTGAATGTCACTTCCCTGGCATCTATCTCGGTGTGAATGTCATCTTGCTGGCATGTATCAGAATGGGTATGTCACTTCCTTGGCATCTATCTCGACTGGAATTTCACTTCCCTGGCATCTATCACAATGGCTAAGTCACTTCCCTGGCATCTACCACAATGGGAATGTCACTTCCCTGGTATATATCACAATGGGAATGTCACTTCCACGGTATCTATTTCGATAGGAATGTCATTTCCCTGGCATCTATCACAATGGGAATGTCACTTCCCTGGCATCTATCTCGATAGGAATATCAATTCCCTGATATCTATCACAATGGGAATGTCACTTCCCAGGTATATATCACATTGGGAATGTGACTTCCCTGTCATCTATCTCGACGGGAATGTCACTTCCCTGTCATCTATCACCATGGGAATGTCATTTCCCTGGCATCTAACTCGAACAGAATGTCACTTCCATGTCATCTATAAAAATGGGAATGTCACTTCCCTGGCATCTAGTAGAATGGGAATGTCACTTCCCTGGCATGTATCTCGAAGGGAAGGTCACTTCTATGTCATCTATAAAAATGGGAATTCCTCTTCCCTGGCATCTATCACAATGGGAATGTCATTTCCCTAGCATCTATCAGAACGGGAATTTCACTTCCCTGGCATCTATCTCAAAGGGAATGTCACTTCCCTGTCATCTATCTCAAAGGGAATGTGACTTCCCTGTCATCAATAAAGATGGGAATGTCACTTCCCAGGCATCTATCTCGACGGGAATGTCACTTCCACGGCATGTAACTCGATGTGAATGCCACTTCCCTTTTATATATCACAATCGGATTGTGACTTCCCTGGCATCTATCTCGACAGCAATGTCATTTCCCTGGTATCTATCTCAAAGGGAATGTGACTTCCCTGTCCTCTATAAAAATGGGAATGTCACTTCGCTGGCATATATCTCTATAGGAATGTCAATTTCTGACATCTATCACAATGGGAATGTCACTTCCCTGGTATATATCACATTGGGATTGTGACTTCCCTGGCATCTATCTCGACAGGAATGTCATTTCCCTGGTATCTATCTCAAAGGGAATGTGACTTCCCTGTCATCAATAAAAATGGGAATGTCTCTTCCCAGGCATCTATCTCGATGGGAATGTCACTTCCACGGCATGTAACTCGATGTGAATGCCACTTCCCTTTTATATATCACAATCGGATTGCGACTTCCCTGGCATCTATCTCGACAGGAATGTCATTTCCCTGGTATCTATCTCAAAGGGAATGTGACTTCCCTGTCATCTATAAAAATGGGAATGTCACTTCCCTGGCATATATCTCTATAGGAATGTCAATTCCCTGACATCTATCACAATGGGAATGTCACTTCCCTGGTATATATCAAATTGGGAATGTGACTTCCCTGTCATCTATCTCAACGGGAATGTCACTTCCCTGTCATCTATCACCAAAGGAATGTCACTTCCCTGGTATATATCACATTGGGAATGTCACTTCCCTGGCATCTATCTCGAACGGAATGTCACTTCCATGTCATCTATAAAAATTTGAATGTCACTTCCCTGGCATCTAGTAGAATGGGAATGTCACTTCCCAGGCATCTATCTCGAAGGGAATGTCACTTCTATGTCATCTATAAAAATGGGAATTCCACTTCCCTGGCATCTATCACAATGGGACTGTCACTTCCCTGGCATCTATCACAATGGGAATGTCACTTCCCCTGCATCTATCACAATGGCAATGTCACTTCCCAGGCATCTATCTCGACGGGAATGTCACTTCCACGGCATGTAACTCGATGTGAATGCCACTTCCCTTTTATATATCACAATCGGATTGCGACTTCCCTGGCATCTATCTCGACAGGAATGTCATTTCCCTGGTATCTATCTCAAAGGGAATGTGACTTCCCTGTCATCTATAAAAATGGGAATGTCACTTCCCTGGCATATATCTCTATAGGAATGTCAATTCCCTGACATCTATCACAATGGGAATGTCACTTCCCTGGTATATATCAAATTGGGAATGTGACTTCCCTGTCATCTATCTCAACGGGAATGTCACTTCCCTGTCATCTATCACCAAAGGAATGTCACTTCCCTGGTATATATCACATTGGGAATGTCACTTCCCTGGCATCTATCTCGAACGGAATGTCACTTCCATGTCATCTATAAAAATTTGAATGTCACTTCCCTGGCATCTAGTAGAATGGGAATGTCACTTCCCAGGCATCTATCTCGAAGGGAATGTCACTTCTATGTCATCTATAAAAATGGGAATTCCACTTCCCTGGCATCTATCACAATGGGACTGTCACTTCCCTGGCATCTATCACAATGGGAATGTCACTTCCCCTGCATCTATCACAATGGCAATGTCACTTCCCTGGCATCTATCACAATGGAAATGTCACTTCTCTGTCATCAATAAAAATGGGAATGTCACTTCCCTGGCATATATCTCTATAGGAATGTCAATTCCCTGGCATCTATCACAATGGGAATGCCACTTCCCTTTTATATATCACAATCGGATTGTGACTTCCCTGGCATCTATCTCGACAGGAATGTCATTTCCTTGGTATCTATCTCAAAAGGGAATGTGACTTCCCTGTCATCTATAAAAATGGGAATGTCACTTCCCTGGCATCTATCTCGGTGTGAATGTCATCTTGCTGGCATGTATCAGAATGGGTATGTCACTTCCTTGGCATCTATCTCGACTGGAATTTCACTTCCCTGGCATCTATCACAATGGCTAAGTCACTTCCCTGGCATCTACCACAATGGGAATGTCACTTCCCTGGTATATATCACAATGGGAATGTCACTTCCACGGTATCTATTTCGATAGGAATGTCATTTCCCTGGCATCTATCACAATGGGAATGTCACTTCCCTGGCATCTATCTCGATAGGAATATCAATTCCCTGATATCTATCACAATGGGAATGTCACTTCCCAGGTATATATCACATTGGGAATGTGACTTCCCTGTCATCTATCTCGACGGGAATGTCACTTCCCTGTCATCTATCACCATGGGAATGTCATTTCCCTGGCATCTAACTCGAACAGAATGTCACTTCCATGTCATCTATAAAAATGGGAATGTCACTTCCCTGGCATCTAGTAGAATGGGAATGTCACTTCCCTGGCATGTATCTCGAAGGGAAGGTCACTTCTATGTCATCTATAAAAATGGGAATTCCTCTTCCCTGGCATCTATCACAATGGGAATGTCATTTCCCTAGCATCTATCAGAACGGGAATTTCACTTCCCTGGCATCTATCTCAAAGGGAATGTCACTTCCCTGTCATCTATAAAAATGGGAATGTCACTTCCCTGGCATCTATCACAATGGGAATGTCACTTCCTGGCAACTATCTCGATGGGAAAGTCACTTCCTGGCATCTATCTCGATGGGAAAGTCACTTCCTGGCATGTATCACAATGGAAATGTCACTTCCCTGGATTCTTTCTCGACTGGAATTTCACTTCCCTGTCATCTATAACAATGGGAATGTCACTTCCCTGGCATCTATCACAATGGGAATGTCACTTCCCTGGCATCTATCACAATGGGACTGTTCCTTCCCTGGCATCTATCAGAATGGGAATGTCACTTCCCTGGTAAATATCACAATGGGAATGTCACTTCCCTGGAATCTAACTCGACTGGAATTGCACTTCCCTGGCATCTATCACAATGGGAATTTCACTTCCCTGGCATCTACCACAATGGGAATGTCACTTCCCAGGCATCTATCTCGACGGGAATGTCACTTCCACGGCATGTAACTCGATGTGAATGCCACTTCCCCTTTATATATCACAATCGGATTGCGACTTCCCTGGCATCTATCTCGACAGGAATGTCATTTCCCTGGTATCTATCTCAAAGGGAATGTGACTTCCCTGTCATCAATAAAAATGGGAATGTCACTTCCCAGGCATCTATCTCGACCGGAATGTCACTTCCACGGCATGTGACTCGATGTGAATGCCACTTCCCTTTTATATATCACAATCGGATTGCGACTTCCCTGGCATCTATCTCGACAGGAATGTCATTTCCCTGGTATCTATCTCAAAGGGAATGTGACTTCCCTGTCATCAATAAAAATGGGAATGTCACTTCCCAGGCATCTATCTCGACGGGAATGTCACTTCCACGGCATGTGACTCGATGTGAATGCCACTTCCCTTTTATATATCACAATCGGATTGCGACTTCCCTGGCATCTATCTCGATAGGAATGTCATTTCCCTGGTATCTATCTCAAAGGGAATGTGACTTCCCTGTCATCAATAAAAATGGGAATGTCACTTCCCAGGCATCTATCTCGACGGGAATGTCACTTCCACGGCATGTGACTCGATGTGAATGCCACTTCCCTTTTATATATCACAATCGGATTGTGACTTCCCTGGCATCTATCTCGACAGGAATGTCATTTCCCTGGTATCTATCTCAAAGGGAATGTGACTTCCCTGTCCTCTATAAAAATGGGAATGTCACTTCCCTGGCATATATCTCTATAGGAATGTCAATTTCTGACATGTATCACAATGGGAATGTCACTTCCCTGGTATATATCACATTGAGATTGTGACTTCCCTGGCATCTATCTCGACAGGAATGTCATTTCCCTGGTATCTATCTCAAAGGGAATGTGACTTCCCTGTCCTCTATAAAAATGGGAATGTCACTTCCCTGACATATATCTCTATAGGAATGTCAATTTCTGCCATCTATCACAATGGGAATGTCACTTCCCTGGTATATATCACATTGGGAATGTCACTTCCCTGGCATCTATCTCGAACGGAATGTCACTTCCATGTCATCTATAAAAATGGGAATGTGACTTCCCTGGCATCTAGTAGAATGGGAATGTCACTTCCCAGGCATCTATCTCGAAGGGAATGTCACTTCTATGTCATCTATGAAAATGGGAATTCCACTTCCCTGGCATCTATCACAATGGGACTGTCACTTCCCTGGCATCTATCAGAATCGGAATGTCTCTTCCCTGGTAAATATCACAATGGGAATGTCACTTCCCTGCAACTATCTCGATGGGAAAGCCACTTCCTGGCATCTATCTCGATGGGAAAGTCACTTCCTGGCATGTATCACAATGGAAATGACACTTCCCTGGAATCTTTCTCGACTGGAATTTCACTTCCCTGCCATCTATCACAATGGGAATGTCACTTCCCTGGCATCTATCACAATGGGAATGTCACTTCCCTGGCATCTATCACAATGGGACAGTTCCTTCCCTGGCATCTATCAGAATGGGAATGTCACTTCCCTGGCATCTACCACAATGGGAATGTCACTTCCCAGGCATCTATCTCGACGGGAATGTCACTTCCACGGCATGTAACTCGATGTGAATGCCACTTTCCTTTTATATATCACAATCGGATTGCGACTTCCCTGGCATCTATCTCGACAGGAATGTCATTTCCCTGGTATCTATCTCAAAGGGAATGTGACTTCCCTGTCATCAATAAAAATGGGAATGTCACTTCCCAGGCATCTATCTCGATGGGAATGTCAATTCCACGGCATGTAACTCGATGTGAATGCCACTTCCCTTTTATATATCACAATCGGATTGCGACTTCCCTGGCATCTATCTCGACAGGAATGTCATTTCCCTGGTATCTATCTCAAAGGGAATGTGACTTCCCTGTCCTCTATAAAAATGGGAATGTCACTTCGCTGGCATTTATCTCTATAGGAATGTAATTTTCTGACATCTATCACAATGGGAATGTCACTTCCCTGGTATATATCACATTGGGAATGTGACTTCCCTGTCATCTATCTCAACGGGAATGTCACTTCCCTGTCATCTATCACCAATGGAATGTCACTTCCCTGGTATATATCACATTGGGAATGTCACTTCCCTGGCATCTATCTCGAACGGAATGTCACTTCTATGTCATCTATGAAAATGGGAATTCCACTTCCCTGGCACCTATCACAATGGGACTGTCACTTCCCTGGCATCTATCAGAATCGGAATGTCTCTTCCCTGGTAAATATCACAATGGGAATGTCACTTCCCTGGAATCTATCTCGACTGGAATTTCACTTCCCTGACATCTATCACAATGGGAATGTCACTTCCCTGGTATCTACCACAATGGGAATGTCACGTCCCTGGTATATATCACAATGGGAATGTCACTTCCCCTGCAGCTATCACAATGGGAATGTCACTTCCCTGGCATCTATCACAATGGGAATGTCACTTCCCCTGCATCTATCACAATGGGAATGTCACTTCCCTGGCATCTATCTCAACGGGAATTTCACTTCCCTGGCATCTATCTCAATGGGAATGTCACTTCCCTGGCATCTATCTGGACGGGTATGTCACTTCCCTGGCAACTATCGCAATGGGAATAACACTTCCCTGGCATCTATCTCGATGTGAATGCCACTTCCCTTTTATATATCACAATCGGAGTGCGACTTCTCTGGCATCTATAAAAATGGGAATGTCACTTCCCTGGTATATATCACATTGGGAATGTGACTTCCCTGTCATCTATCTCAACGGGAATGTCACTTCCCCTGCATCTATCACAATGGGAATGTCACTTCCCTGGCATCTATCACAATGGGAATGTCACTTCCCCTGCATCTATCACAATGGGAATGTCACTTCCCTGGCATCTATCTCAACGGGAATTTCACTTCCCTGGCATCTATCACAATGGGAATGTCACTTCCCTGGCATCTATCTGGACGGGTATGTCACTTCCCTGGCAACTATCGCAATGGGAATAACACTTCCCTGGCATCTATCTCGATGTGAATGCCACTTCCCTTTTATATATCACAATCGGATTGCGACTTCCCTGGCATCTATCTCGACAGGAATGTCATTTCCCTGGTATCTATCTCAAAGGGAATGTGACTTCCCTGTCATCAATAAAAATGGGAATGTCACTTCCCAGGCATCTATCTCGACGGGAATGTCACTTCCACGGCATGTGACTCGATGTGAATGCCACTTCCCTTTTATATATCACAATCGGATTGCGACTTCCCTGGCATCTATCTCGACAGGAATGTCATTTCCCTGGTATCTATCTCAAAGGGAATGTGACTTCCCTGTCATCAATAAAAATGGGAATGTCACTTCCCAGGCATCTATCTCGACGGGAATGTCACTTCCACGGCATGTGACTCGATGTGAATGCCACTTCCCTTTTATATATCACAATCGGATTGTGACTTCCCTGGCATCTAACTCGACAGGAATGTCATTTCCCTGGTATCTATCTCAAAGGGAATGTGACTTCCCTGTCCTCTATAAAAATGGGAATGTCACTTCCCTGGCATATATCTCTATAGGAATGTCAATTTCTGACATGTATCACAATGGGAATGTCACTTCCCTGGTATATATCACATTGGGATTGTGACTTCCCTGGCATCTATCTCGACAGGAATGTCATTTCCCTGGTATCTATCTCAAAGGGAATGTGACTTCCCTGTCCTCTATAAAAATGGGAATGTCACTTCCCTGACATATATCTCTATAGGAATGTCAATTTCTGCCATCTATCACAATGGGAATGTCACTTCCCTGGTATATATCACATTGGGAATGTCACTTCCCTGGCATCTATCTCGAACGGAATGTCACTTCCATGTCATCTATAAAAATGGGAATGTGACTTCCCTGGCATCTAGTAGAATGGGAATGTCACTTCCCAGGCATCTATCTCGAAGGGAATGTCACTTCTATGTCATCTATGAAAATGGGAATTCCACTTCCCTGGCATCTATCACAATGGGACTGTCACTTCCCTGGCATCTATCAGAATCGGAATGTCTCTTCCCTGGTAAATATCACAATGGGAATGTCACTTCCCTGCAACTATCTCGATGGGAAAGCCACTTCCTGGCATCTATCTCGATGGGAAAGTCACTTCCTGGCATGTATCACAATGGAAATGTCACTTCCCTGGAATCTTTCTCGACTGGAATTTCACTTCCCTGCCATCTATCACAATGGGAATGTCACTTCCCTGGCATCTATCACAATGGGAATGTCACTTCCCTGGCATCTATCACAATGGGACTGTTCCTTCCCTGGCATCTATCAGAATGGGAATGTCACTTCCCTGGCATCTACCACAATGGGAATGTCACTTCCCAGGCATCTATCTCGACGGGAATGTCACTTCCACGGCATGTAACTCGATGTGAATGCCACTTTCCTTTTATATATCACAATCGGATTGCGACTTCCCTGGCATCTATCTCGACAGGAATGTCATTTCCCTGGTATCTATCTCAAAGGGAATGTGACTTCCCTGTCATCAATAAAAATGGGAATGTCACTTCCCAGGCATCTATCTCGATGGGAATGTCAATTCCACGGCATGTAACTCGATGTGAATGCCACTTCCCTTTTATATATCACAATCGGATTGCGACTTCCCTGGCATCTATCTCGACAGGAATGTCATTTCCCTGGTATCTATCTCAAAGGGAATGTGACTTCCCTGTCCTCTATAAAAATGGGAATGTCACTTCGCTGGCATTTATCTCTATAGGAATGTAATTTTCTGACATCTATCACAATGGGAATGTCACTTCCCTGGTATATATCACATTGGGAATGTGACTTCCCTGTCATCTATCTCAACGGGAATGTCACTTCCCTGTCATCTATCACCAATGGAATGTCACTTCCCTGGTATATATCACATTGGGAATGTCACTTCCCTGGCATCTATCTCGAACGGAATGTCACTTCTATGTCATCTATGAAAATGGGAATTCCACTTCCCTGGCACCTATCACAATGGGACTGTCACTTCCCTGGCATCTATCAGAATCGGAATGTCTCTTCCCTGGTGAATATCACAATGGGAATGTCACTTCCCTGGAATCTATCTCGACTGGAATTTCACTTCCCTGACATCTATCACAATGGGAATGTCACTTCCCTGGTATCTACCACAATGGGAATGTCACGTCCCTGGTATATATCACAATGGGAATGTCACTTCCCCTGCAGCTATCACAATGGGAATGTCACTTCCCTGGCATCTATCACAATGGGAATGTCACTTCCCCTGCATCTATCACAATGGGAATGTCACTTCCCTGGCATCTATCTCAACGGGAATTTCACTTCCCTGGCATCTATCACAATGGGAATGTCACTTCCCTGGCATCTATCTGGACGGGTATGTCACTTCCCTGGCAACTATCGCAATGGGAATAACACTTCCCTGGCATCTATCTCGATGTGAATGCCACTTCCCTTTTATATATCACAATCGGAGTGCGACTTCTCTGGCATCTATAAAAATGGGAATGTCACTTCCCTGGTATATATCACATTGGGAATGTGACTTCCCTGTCATCTATCTCAACGGGAATGTCACTTCCCTGTCATCTATCACCAAAGGAATGTCACTTCCCTGGTATATATCACATTGGGAATGTCACTTCCCTGGCATCTATCTCGACGGGTATGTCACTTCCCTGGCAACTATCACAATGGGAATAACACTTCCCTGGCATCTATCTCGATGTGAATGCCACTTCCCTTTTATATATCACAATCGGAGTGCGACTTCTCTGGCATCTATAAAAATGGGAATGTCACTTCCCTGGTATATATCACATTGGGAATGAAACTCCCTGTCATCTATCTCGACGGGAATGTCACTTCCCTGGTATTTATCTCAAAGGGAATGTCACTTCCCTGGAATCTATCTCGACTGGAATTTCACTTCCCTGACATCTATCACAATGGGAATGTCACTTCCCTGGTATATATCACAATGGGAATGTCACTTCCCCTGCAGCTATCACAATGGGAATGTCACTTCCCTGGCATCTATCACAATGGGAATGTCACTTCCCCTGCATCTATCACAATGGGAATGTCACTTCCCTCGCATCTATCTCAACGGGAATTTCACTTCCCTGGCATCTATCACAATGGGAATGTCACTTCCCTGGCATCTATCTCGACAGGACTTTCACTTCCCTGGCATCTATCACAATGGAAATGTCACTTCCCTGGCATCTATCTGGACGGGAATGTCACTTCCTGGCATCTATCTCGATGGGAAAGTCACTTCCTGGCATCTATCTCGATGGGAAAGTCACTTCCTGGGCATGTATCACAATGGGAATGTCACTTCCCTGGAATCTTTCTCGACTGGAATTTCACTTCCCTGTCATCTATCACAATAGGAATGTCACTTCCCTCGCAACTATCACAATCGGAATGTCACTTCCCTGTCATCTATCACCAAAGGAATGTCACTTCCCTGGTATATATCACATTGGGAATGTCACTTCCCTGGCATCTATCTCGAATGGAATGTCACTTCTATGTCATCTATGAAAATGGGAATTCCACTTCCCTGGCATCTATCACAATGGGACTGTCACTTCCCTGGCATCTATCAGAATCGGAATGTCTCTTCCCTGGTAAATATCACAATGGAAATGTCACTTCCCTGGCATCTATCTGGACGGGTATGTCACTTCCCTGGCAACTATCGCAATGGGAATAACACTTCCCTGGCATCTATCTCGATGTGAATGCCACTTCCCTTTTATATATCACAATCGGAGTGCGACTTCTCTGGCATCTATAAAAATGGGAATGTCACTTCCCTGGTATATATCACATTGGGAATGTGACTTCCCTGTCATCTATCTCAACGGGAATGTCACTTCCCTGTCATCTATCACCAAAGGAATGTCACTTCCCTGGTATATATCACATTGGGAATGTCACTTCCCTGGCATCTATCTCGACGGGTATGTCACTTCCCTGGCAACTATCACAATGGGAATAACACTTCCCTGGCATCTATCTCGATGTCAATGCCACTTCCCTTTTATATATCACAATCGGAGTGCGACTTCTCTGGCATCTATAAAAATGGGAATGTCACTTCCCTGGTATATATCACATTGGGAATGAAACTCCCTGTCATCTATCTCGACGGGAATGTCACTTCCCTGGTATTTATCTCAAAGGGAATGTCACTTCCCTGTCATCTATAAAAATGGGAATGTCACTTCCTGGCATCTATCTCGATGGGAAAGTCACTTCCTGGCATCTATCTCGATGGGAAAGTCACTTCCTGGGCATGTATCACAATGGGAATGTCACTTCCCTGGAATCTTTCTCGACTGGAATTTCACTTCCCTGTCATCTATCACAATAGGAATGTCACTTCCCTCGCAACTATCACAATCGGAATGTCACTTCCCTGTCATCTATCACCAAAGGAATGTCACTTCCCTGGTATATATCACATTGGGAATGTCACTTCCCTGGCATCTATCTCGAATGGAATGTCACTTCTATGTCATCTATGAAAATGGGAATTCCACTTCCCTGGCATCTATCACAATGGGACTGTCACTTCCCTGGCATCTATCAGAATCGGAGTGTCTCTTCCCTGGTAAATATCACAATGGGAATGTCACTTCCCTGGAATCTATCTCGACTGGAATTTCACTTCCCTGACATCTATCACAATGGGAATGTCACTTCCCTGGTATCTACCACAATGGGAAAGTCACGTCCCTGGTATATATCACAATGGGAATGTCACTTCCCCTGCAGCTATCACAATGGGAATGTCACTTCCCTGGCATCTATCACAATGGGAATGTCACTTCCCCTGCATCTATCACAATGGGAATGTCACTTCCCTCGCATCTATCTCAACGGGAATTTCACTTCCCTGGCATCTATCACAATGGGAATGTCACTTCCCTGGCATCTATCTCGACAGGAATTTCACTTCCCTGGCATCTATCACAATGGAAATGTCACTTCCCTGGCATCTATCTGGACGGGAATGTCACTTCCTGGCATCTATCTCGATGGGAAAGTCACTTCCTGGCATCTATCTCGATGGGAAAGTCACTTCCTGGGCATGTATCACAATGGGAATGTCACTTCCCTGGAATCTTTCTCGACTGGAATTTCACTTCCCTGTCATCTATCACAATAGGAATGTCACTTCCCTCGCAACTATCACAATCGGAATGTCACTTCCCTGTCATCTATCACCAAAGGAATGTCACTTCCCTGGTATATATCACATTGGGAATGTCACTTCCCTGGCATCTATCTCGAATGGAATGTCACTTCTATGTCATCTATGAAAATGGGAATTCCACTTCCCTGGCATCTATCACAATGGGACTGTCACTTCCCTGGCATCTATCAGAATCGGAATGTCTCTTCCCTGGTAAATATCACAATGGAAATGTCACTTCCCTGGCATCTATCTGGACGGGTATGTCACTTCCCTGGCAACTATCGCAATGGGAATAACACTTCCCTGGCATCTATCTCGATGTGAATGCCACTTCCCTTTTATATATCACAATCGGAGTGCGACTTCTCTGGCATCTATAAAAATGGGAATGTCACTTCCCTGGTATATATCACATTGGGAATGTGACTTCCCTGTCATCTATCTCAACGGGAATGTCACTTCCCTGTCATCTATCACCAAAGGAATGTCACTTCCCTGGTATATATCACATTGGGAATGTCACTTCCCTGGCATCTATCTCGACGGGTATGTCACTTCCCTGGCAACTATCACAATGGGAATAACACTTCCCTGGCATCTATCTCGATGTGAATGCCACTTCCCTTTTATATATCACAATCGGAGTGCGACTTCTCTGGCATCTATAAAAATGGGAATGTCACTTCCCTGGTATATATCACATTGGGAATGAAACTCCCTGTCATCTATCTCGACGGGAATGTCACTTCCCTGGTATTTATCTCAAAGGGAATGTCACTTCCCTGTCATCTATAAAAATGGGAATGTCACTTCCTGGCATCTATCTCGATGGGAAAGTCACTTCCTGGCATCTATCTCGATGGGAAAGTCACTTCCTGGGCATGTATCACAATGGGAATGTCACTTCCCTGGAATCTTTCTCGACTGGAATTTCACTTCCCTGTCATCTATCACAATAGGAATGTCACTTCCCTCGCAACTATCACAATCGGAATGTCACTTCCCTGTCATCTATCACCAAAGGAATGTCACTTCCCTGGTATATATCACATTGGGAATGTCACTTCCCTGGCATCTATCTCGAATGGAATGTCACTTCTATGTCATCTATGAAAATGGGAATTCCACTTCCCTGGCATCTATCACAATGGGACTGTCACTTCCCTGGCATCTATCAGAATCGGAATGTCTCTTCCCTGGTAAATATCACAATGGGAATGTCACTTCCCTGGAATCTATCTCGACTGGAATTTCACTTCCCTGACATCTATCACAATGGGAATGTCACTTCCCTGGTATCTACCACAATGGGAATGTCACGTCCCTGGTATATATCACAATGGGAATGTCACTTCCCCTGCAGCTATCACAATGGGAATGTCACTTCCCTGGCATCTATCACAATGGGAATGTCACTTCCCCTGCATCTATCACAATGGGAATGTCACTTCCCTCGCATCTATCTCAACGGGAATTTCACTTCCCTGGGATCTATCACAATGGGAATGTCACTTCCCTGGCATCTATCTCGACAGGAATTTCACTTCCCTGGCATCTATCACAATGGAAATGTCACTTCCCTGGCATCTATCTGGACGGGAATGTCACTTCCTGGCATCTATCTCGATGGGAAAGTCACTTCCTGGCATCTATCTCGATGGGAAAGTCACTTCCTGGGCATGTATCACAATGGGAATGTCACTTCCCTGGAATCTTTCTCGACTGGAATTTCACTTCCCTGTCATCTATCACAATAGGAATGTCACTTCCCTCGCAACTATCACAATCGGAATGACACTTC
The DNA here is from genome assembly GCF_048418815.1 of Hemitrygon akajei. Taxonomy (NCBI): domain Eukaryota; kingdom Metazoa; phylum Chordata; class Chondrichthyes; order Myliobatiformes; family Dasyatidae; genus Hemitrygon; species Hemitrygon akajei. The sequence goes on from NC_133131.1 coordinate 51,171,336, forward strand.
CCTGTCATCTATCACCAAAGGAATGTCACTTCCCTGGTATATATCACAATGGGAATTCCACTTCCCTGGCATCTATCACAATGGGACTGTCACTTCCCTGGCATCTATCAGAATCGGAATGTCTCTTCCCTGGTAAATATCACAAAGGGAATGTCACTTCCCTGGAATCTATCTCGACTGGAATTTCACTTCCCTGACATCTATCACAATGGGAATGTCACTTCCCTGGTATCTACCACAATGGGAATGTCACGTCCCTGGTATATATCACAATGGGAATGTCACTTCCCCTGCAGCTATCACAATGGGAATGTCACTTCCCCGGCATCTATCACAATGGGAATGTCACTTCCCCTGCATCTATCACAATGGGAATGTCACTTCCCTCGCATCTATCTCAACGGGAATTTCACTTCCCTGGCATCTATCACAATGGGAATGTCACTTCCCTGGCATCTATCTCGACAGGAATTTCACTTCCCTGGCATCTATCACAATGGAAATGTCACTTCCCTGGCATCTATCTGGACGGGAATGTCACTTCCCTGGCATCTATCTCGACGGGTATGTCACTTCCCTGGCAACTATCTCAAAGGGAATGTGACTTCCCTGTCCTCTATAAAAATGGGAATGTCACTTCCCTGACATATATCTCTATAGGAATGTCAATTTCTGCCATCTATCACAATGGGAATGTCACTTCCCTGGCATCTATCTCGAACGGAATGTCACTTCCATGTCATCTATAAAAATGGGAATGTGACTTCCCTGGCATCTAGTAGAATGGGAATGTCACTTCCCAGGCATCTATCTCGAAGGGAATGTCACTTCTATGTCATCTATGAAAATGGGAATTCCACTTCCCTGGCATCTATCACAATGGGACTGTCACTTCCCTGGCATCTATCAGAATCGGAATGTCTCTTCCCTGGTAAATATCACAATGGGAATGTCAATTCCCTGCAACTATCTCGATGGGAAAGTCACTTCCTGGCATCTATCTCGATGGGAAAGTCACTTCCTGGCATGTATCACAATGGAAATGTCACTTCCCTGGAATCTTTCTCGACTGGAATTTCACTTCCCTGCCATCTATCACAATGGGAATGTCACTTCCCTGGCATCTATCACAATGGGAATGTCACTTCCCTGGCATCTATCACAATGGGACTGTTCCTTCCCTGGCATCTATCAGAATGGGAATGTCACTTCCCTGGCATCTACCACAATGGGAATGTCACTTCCCAGGCATCTATCTCGACGGGAATGTCACTTCCACGGCATGTAACTCGATGTGAATGCCACTTCCCTTTTATATATCACAATCGGATTGCGACTTCCCTGGCATCTATCTCGACAGGAATGTCATTTCCCTGGTATCTATCTCAAAGGGAATGTGACTTCCCTGTCATCAATAAAAATGGGAATGTCACTTCCCAGGCATCTATCTCGATGGGAATGTCAATTCCACGGCATGTAACTCGATGTGAATGCCACTTCCCTTTTATATATCACAATCGGATTGCGACTTCCCTGGCATCTATCTCGACAGGAATGTCATTTCCCTGGTATCTATCTCAAAGGGAATGTGACTTCCCTGTCCTCTATAAAAATGGGAATGTCACTTCGCTGGCATTTATCTCTATAGGAATGTCATTTTCTGACATCTATCACAATGGGAATGTCACTTCCCTGGTATATATCACATTGGGAATGTGACTTCCCTGTCATCTATCTCAACGGGAATGTCACTTCCCTGTCATCTATCACCAAAGGAATGTCACTTCCCTGGTATATATCACATTGGGAATGTCACTTCCCTGGCATCTATCTCGAACGGAATGTCACTTCTATGTCATCTATGAAAATGGGAATTCCACTTCCCTGGCACCTATCACAATGGGACTGTCACTTCCCTGGCATCTATCAGAATCGGAATGTCTCTTCCCTGGTAAATATCACAATGGGAATGTCACTTCCCTGGAATCTATCTCGACTGGAATTTCACTTCCCTGACATCTATCACAATGGGAATGTCACTTCCCTGGTATCTACCACAATGGGAATGTCACGTCCCTGGTATATATCACAATGGGAATGTCACTTCCCTGGCATCTATCACAATGGGAATGTCACTTCCCCTGCATCTATCACAATGGGAATGTCACTTCCCTGGCATCTATCTCAACGGGAATTTCACTTCCCTGGCATCTATCACAATGGGAATGTCACTTCCCTGGCATCTATCTCGACAGGAATTTCACTTCCCTGGCATCTATCACAATGGAAATGTCACTTCCCTGGCATCTATCTGGACGGGTATGTCACTTCCCTGGCAACTATCGCAATGGGAATAACACTTCCCTGGCATCTATCTCGATGTGAATGCCACTTCCCTTTTATATATCACAATCGGAGTGCGACTTCTCTGGCATCTATAAAAATGGGAATGTCACTTCCCTGGTATATATCACATTGGGAATGTGACTTCCCTGTCATCTATCTCAACGGGAATGTCACTTCCCTGTCATCTATCACCAAAGGAATGTCACTTCCCTGGTATATATCACATTGGGAATGTCACTTCCCTGGCATCTATCTCGACGGGTATGTCACTTCCCTGGCAACTATCACAATGGGAATAACACTTCCCTGGCATCTATCTCGATGTGAATGCCACTTCCCTTTTATATATCACAATCGGAGTGCGACTTCTCTGGCATCTATAAAAATGGGAATGTCACTTCCCTGGTATATATCACATTGGGAATGAAACTCCCTGTCATCTATCTCGACGGGAATGTCACTTCCCTGGTATTTATCTCAAAGGGAATGTCACTTCCCTGTCATCTATAAAAATGGGAATGTCACTTCCTGGCATCTATCTCGATGGGAAAGTCACTTCCTGGCATCTATCTCGATGGGAAAGTCACTTCCTGGGCATGTATCACAATGGGAATGTCACTTCCCTGGAATCTTTCTCGACTGGAATTTCACTTCCCTGTCATCTATCACAATAGGAATGTCACTTCCCTCGCAACTATCACAATCGGAATGTCACTTCCCTGTCATCTATCACCAAAGGAATGTCACTTCCCTGGTATATATCACATTGGGAATGTCACTTCCCTGGCATCTATCTCGAATGGAATGTCACTTCTATGTCATCTATGAAAATGGGAATTCCACTTCCCTGGCATCTATCACAATGGGACTGTCACTTCCCTGGCATCTATCAGAATCGGAATGTCTCTTCCCTGGTAAATATCACAATGGGAATGTCACTTCCCTGGAATCTATCTCGACTGGAATTTCACTTCCCTGACATCTATCACAATGGGAATGTCACTTCCATGGTATCTACCACAATGAGAATGTCACGTCCCTGGTATATATCACAATGGGAATGTCACTTCCCCTGCAGCTATCACAATGGGAATGTCACTTCCCTGGCATCTATCACAATGGGAATGTCACTTCCCCTGCATCTATCACAATGGGAATGTCACTTCCCTCGCATCTATCTCGACAGGAATTTCACTTCCCTGGCATCTATCACAATGGAAATGTCACTTCCCTGGCATCTATCTGGACGGGAATGTCACTTCCTGGCATCTATCTCGATGGGAAAGTCACTTCCTGGCATCTATCTCGATGGGAAAGTCACTTCCTGGGCATGTATCACAATGGGAATGTCACTTCCCTGGAATCTTTCTCGACTGGAATTTCACTTCCCTGTCATCTATCACAATAGGAATGTCACTTCCCTCGCAACTATCACAATCGGAATGTCACTTCCCTGTCATCTATCACCAAAGGAATGTCACTTCCCTGGTATATATCACATTGGGAATGTCACTTCCCTGGCATCTATCTCGAATGGAATGTCACTTCTATGTCATCTATGAAAATGGGAATTCCACTTCCCTGGCATCTATCACAATGGGACTGTCACTTGCCTGGCATCTATCAGAATCGGAATGTCTCTTCCCTGGTAAATATCACAATGGGAATGTCACTTCCCTGGAATCTATCTCGACTGGAATTTCACTTCCCTGACATCTATCACAATGGGAATGTCACTTCCCTGGTATCTACCACAATGGGAATGTCACGTCCCTGGTATATATCACAATGGGAATGTCACTTCCCCTGCAACTATCACAATGGGAATGTCACTTCCCTGGCATCTATCACAATGGGAATGTCACTTCCCCTGCATCTATCACAATGGGAATGTCACTTCCCTCGCATCTATCTCAACGGGAATTTCACTTCCCTGGCATCTATCACAATGGGAATGTCACTTCCCTGGCATCTATCTCGACAGGAATTTCACTTCCCTGGCATCTATCACAATGGAAATGTCACTTCCCTGGCATCTATCTGGACGGGAATGTCACTTCCTGGCATCTATCTCGATGGGAAAGTCACTTCCTGGCATCTATCTCGATGGGAAAGTCACTTCCTGGGCATGTATCACAATGGGAATGTCACTTCCCTGGAATCTTTCTCGACTGGAATTTCACTTCCCTGTCATCTATCACAATAGGAATGTCACTTCCCTCGCAACTATCACAATCGGAATGTCACTTCCCTGTCATCTATCACCAAAGGAATGTCACTTCCCTGGTATATATCACATTGGGAATGTCACTTCCCTGGCATCTATCTCGAATGGAATGTCACTTCTATGTCATCTATGAAAATGGGAATTCCACTTCCCTGGCATCTATCACAATGGGACTGTCACTTCCCTGGCATCTATCAGAATCGGAATGTCTCTTCCCTGTTAAATATCACAATGGGAATGTCACTTCCCTGGAATCTATCTCGACTGGAATTTCACTTCCCTGACATCTATCACAATGGGAATGTCACTTCCCTGGTATCTACCACAATGTGAATGTCACGTCCCTGGTATATATCACAATGGGAATGTCACTTCCCCTGCAGCTATCACAATGGGAATGTCACTTCCCTGGCATCTATCACAATGGGAATGTCACTTCCCCTGCATCTATCACAATGGGAATGTCACTTCCCTCGCATCTATCTCAACGGGAATTTCACTTCCCTGGCATCTATCACAATGGGAATGTCACTTCCCTGGTATCTATCTCGACAGGAATTTCACTTCCCTTGCATCTATCACAATGGAAATGTCACTTCCCTGGCATCTATCTGGACGGGAATGTCACTTCCCTGGCAACTATCTCAAAGGGAATGTGACTTCCCTGTCCTCTATAAAAATGGGAATGTCACTTCCCTGACATATATCTCTATAGGAATGTCAATTTCTGCCATCTATCACAATGGGAATGTCACTTCCCTGGTATATATCACATTGGGAATGTCACTTCCCTGGCATCTATCTCGAACGGAATGTCACTTCCATGTCATCTATAAAAATGGGAATGTGACTTCCCTGGCATCTAGTAGAATGGGAATGTCACTTCCCAGGCATCTATCTCGAAGGGAATGTCACTTCTATGTCATCTATGAAAATGGGAATTCCACTTCCCTGGCATCTATCACAATGGGACTGTCACTTCCCTGGCATCTATCAGAATCGGAATGTCTCTTCCCTGGTAAATATCACAATGGGAATGTCAATTCCCTGCAACTATCTCGATGGGAAAGTCACTTCCTGGCATCTATCTCGATGGGAAAGTCACTTCCTGGCATGTATCACAATGGAAATGTCACTTCCCTGGAATCTTTCTCGACTGGAATTTCACTTCCCTGCCATCTATCACAATGGGAATGTCACTTCCCTGGCATCTATCACAATGGGAATGTCACTTCCCTGGCATCTATCACAATGGGACTGTTCCTTCCCTGGCATCTATCAGAATGGGAATGTCACTTCCCTGGCATCTACCACAATGGGAATGTCACTTCCCAGGCATCTATCTCGACGGGAATGTCACTTCCACGGCATGTAACTCGATGTGAATGCCACTTCCCTTTTATATATCACAATCGGATTGCGACTTCCCTGGCATCTATCTCGACAGGAATGTCATTTCCCTGGTATCTATCTCAAAGGGAATGTGACTTCCCTGTCATCAATAAAAATGGGAATGTCACTTCCCAGGCATCTATCTCGATGGGAATGTCAATTCCACGGCATGTAACTCGATGTGAATGCCACTTCCCTTTTATATATCACAATCGGATTGCGACTTCCCTGGCATCTATCTCGACAGGAATGTCATTTCCCTGGTATCTATCTCAAAGGGAATGTGACTTCCCTGTCCTCTATAAAAATGGGAATGTCACTTCGCTGGCATTTATCTCTATAGGAATGTCATTTTCTGACATCTATCACAATGGGAATGTCACTTCCCTGGTATATATCACATTGGGAATGTGACTTCCCTGTCATCTATCTCAACGGGAATGTCACTTCCCTGTCATCTATCACCAAAGGAATGTCACTTCCCTGGTATATATCACATTGGGAATGTCACTTCCCTGGCATCTATCTCGAACGGAATGTCACTTCTATGTCATCTATGAAAATGGGAATTCCACTTCCCTGGCACCTATCACAATGGGACTGTCACTTCCCTGGCATCTATCAGAATCGGAATGTCTCTTCCCTGGTAAATATCACAATGGGAATGTCACTTCCCTGGAATCTATCTCGACTGGAATTTCACTTCCCTGACATCTATCACAATGGGAATGTCACTTCCCTGGTATCTACCACAATGGGAATGTCACGTCCCTGGTATATATCACAATGGGAATGTCACTTCCCCTGCAGCTATCACAATGGGAATGTCACTTCCCTGGCATCTATCACAATGGGAATGTCACTTCCCCTGCATCTATCACAATGGGAATGTCACTTCCCTGGCATCTATCTCAACGGGAATTTCACTTCCCTGGCATCTATCACAATGGGAATGTCACTTCCCTGGCATCTATCTCGACAGGAATTTCACTTCCCTGGCATCTATCACAATGGAAATGTCACTTCCCTGGCATCTATCTGGACGGGTATGTCACTTCCCTGGCAACTATCGCAATGGGAATAACACTTCCCTGGCATCTATCTCGATGTGAATGCCACTTCCCTTTTATATATCACAATCGGAGTGCGACTTCTCTGGCATCTATAAAAATGGGAATGTCACTTCCCTGGTATATATCACATTGGGAATGTGACTTCCCTGTCATCTATCTCAACGGGAATGTCACTTCCCTGTCATCTATCACCAAAGGAATGTCACTTCCCTGGTATATATCACATTGGGAATGAAACTCCCTGTCATCTATCTCGACAGGAATTTCACTTCCCTGGTATTTATCTCAAAGGGAATGTCACTTCCCTGTCATCTATAAAAATGGGAATGTCACTTCCTGGCATCTATCTCGATGGGAAAGTCACTTCCTGGCATCTATCTCGATGGGAAAGTCACTTCCTGGGCATGTATCACAATGGGAATGTCACTTCCCTGGAATCTTTCTCGACTGGAATTTCACTTCCCTGTCATCTATCACAATAGGAATGTCACTTCCCTCGCAACTATCACAATCGGAATGTCACTTCCCTGTCATCTATCACCAAAGGAATGTCACTTCCCTGGTATATATCACATTGGGAATGTCACTTCCCTGGCATCTATCTCGAATGGAATGTCACTTCTATGTCATCTATGAAAATGGGAATTCCACTTCCCTGGCATCTATCACAATGGGACTGTCACTTCCCTGGCATCTATCAGAATCGGAATGTCTCTTCCCTGGTAAATATCACAATGGGAATGTCACTTCCCTGGAATCTATCTCGACTGGAATTTCACTTCCCTGACATCTATCACAATGGGAATGTCACTTCCCTGGTATCTACCACAATGGGAATGTCACGTCCCTGGTATATATCACAATGGGAATGTCACTTCCCTGGCATCTATCTCGACAGGAATTTCACTTCCCTGGCATCTATCACAATGGAAATGTCACTTCCCTGGCATCTATCTGGACGGGAATGTCACTTCCCTGGCATCTATCTCGACGGGTATGTCACTTCCCTGGCAACTATCACAATGGGAATAACACTTCCCTGGCATCTATCTCGATGTGAATGCCACTTCCCTTTTATATATCACAATCGGAGTGCGACTTCTCTGGCAACTATAAAAATGTGAATGTCACTTCCCTGGCATATATCTCTATAGGAATGTCAATTACCTGGCATCTATCACAATTGGAATGTCACTTCCCTGGTATATATCCGAATGGGATGAAACTCCCTGTCATCTATCTCGACGGGAATGTCACTTCCCTGGTATTTATCTCAAAGGGAATGTCACTTCCCTGTCATCTATAAAAATGGGAATGTCACTTCCTGGCATCTATCTCGATGGGAAAGTCACTTCCTGGCATCTATCTCGATGGGAAAGTCACTTCCTGGGCATGTATCACAATGGGAATGTCACTTCCCTGGAATCTTTCTCGACTGGAATTTCACTTCCCTGTCATCTATCACAATAGGAATGTCACTTCCCTCGCAACTATCAGAATCGGAATGTCACTTCCCTGTCATCTATCACAATAGGAATGTCACTTCCCTGGCAACTATCTCGATGGGAATGTCACTTCCCTGTCATCTATCTCGACGTGAATGTCACTTCCCTGGCATCTATCACAATCGGACTGACACTTCCCTATTATCTATCGCAATCGGAATGACACTTCCCTATCATCTATCACAATCGGAATGACACTTCCCTATCATCTGTCACAATCGGAATGACACTTCCCTGTTATCTGTCTCGACGGGAATGTCACTTCCCTGGCATCTACTTCATCCGGAACGTCACTTCCCTGGAATCTATCACAATGGGAATTTCACTTCCCTGGCATCTATCTCGACGGGAATGTCACTTCCCTGGTAAATGCCATGATATTTCATGGAGTTCAGTAATTCGGACTGTTGGTAGTGTTCGGCGACTGCAGAGTGGCAACTAGTGTCAGTTTATTTCAGGCTTCACTGTAAAATATCATTTGTTACTTACAAAGAAAGCCACTCAGTCCATCGTACCAAGTTAAACTGATCCCAGGTTGCAGCACATTGTCCATATACCTCCATTCCTTGCTTGTCTAAATATTTCTTAAAATTTAGCTTTGGCATCTGCTTCCGTCATCTAACCTCCGCTCCCCTCACCTCCGAGGAGCCCGTTCCAGACACCGACCACTCTGAGTAACTCACCCTACACAGCTGCTCCAAACTTCCCCTCTCTCATCTTCAATGCATGCCCTCTTGTATTTGACATTTCTACCCTGGGAAAAGGACTCGGACCCTTACCCTACCTATGCCTATCATAATTTTTTAAACTTCTAACAGGCCTCCCCTCAGCCTCTGAGAAAGCAACCGAACTTGGTAGAAAGTGTCCCGTCAGCTTTGTTTGACACTGGTCTTCGCTGAGATATCCAGGCTGTGTCTCCATCAAATCATGGTAATGGGTGCCAATAACAGCTTCCTCCTCATTAGTTAGTATCGTGGCTTGTATGGCATCATGGAGCAAACATAAAATGCAGGCCAATTTCAGAAAGAATCTGGGATTGTTCCCCAGTTCCCCAGAGTGACTGGTGCTGCACCCACTGTTGCTCTTGGGGTCGTTGTGGTGTGAAAGTTTTGTGCAGGGTGTCACGCCATTGCAGCTCAGCAATGAGCACTTCGGGCTGGGGGTGAGTGAGAAAGGACAATGGCAATGACCTTCCCTATGGCAGACATTAAAGGTTTTCTATATTCTGTACGTGTTGACATTATAGAATCCTGACTTGTGTAAATGTAGTTCATGTTCCTGCTCCTCTGAAACGGCACGCTTTAGAGTAAAAACACTATCTCCTTTCCAGAGTGTTACACACACCTCAGTACATTCCATCTGCCACCTGCCTGCTCATTTCCCCATTTCTGTATCTCTAGAATGTGTTACTATTGCCCTCACTGTTTCACAAGTCTGCACTTGCAAACTTTTTATGTATTAAACAGACACTAGGCTTCAGAAGGATTGAGTTTGATAGAATTTTGGAAAGCCTTCACTAACATGTCTATAGCCACCTTTATTTTTATAGCTGGTGGCAAGGTGGAGATAGGTCTCTCCCAAAGGTGTAAGGTGCTCCTTCCCTCTGCGAGCCTGCAGGTCACCTTGGGCAAGGTGTAGCACCTGCTTAGTATCCCCGATCAGGATCACATCCAGCCACGGGAGCAGGAGGCGGATGGTCGCATGAGCAGTTGGTGCATATCGCCTCCGTGACCAGGCAGGCAATCTCTGAAGAGTATTAGTAATGGCTAGCGTCACCCGTCTTGTAAAGACACTGTTGAAGAGTCTCACTTCTTACGTTCACCTTGACTTCATTTGCATTATTGCCTGCCAAGGGGGAGCAGTGATCATAACTGGAGGGTGTAAGCGAAACAACTTTATTTAAAGAGGACCTCATCTCACCTGGACATGGCTGAAGAGTCCAAGGCATTCATCTGCATTCAGGCTGTGTCTCCACTGCATGTCCTTTCTTGGTTTTCCCCTCACTACCTACCACGTTGCTGGAATCTGTGGATCCTACTCACACAGTAGGTTCACACCTTGCATTCCTGTCTTGGTGCTTCATCCTGACAATGTCCACACCCCACCCAGACCGTCAATGCCCTGTTATCGTCACCCACCTCCATTCTCCCCTACAATCATTATCTCTTCCTGAACAACCTGCTGCTCCATGATTCTGACCCTCCCCCCATGCTGTCCTGCCCCAGTGTTCTTTCCCTCAGAGAGACCCTCCCTTACCTCTCCTCTGCAGTTCCCTAGATCCACAATGGTGATTTCCCTTCTCCTGTCTGACTACCCCCTCCCTGACTTTCCCTGATGACCCCCTCCCCCCGTCTTCCTCTAATTTTGTTCTTCCTTCACCAGCCACCGTCCCAATTCACGTCCTTAAATGATGCTGATACATGTGACTTCAGCTTCTCCCTCTCAAACTGCAGTATAAATTCAATCATATTGTGACCACTGCCTCCTAAGGGTTCTTTTACATTAAGCTCCCTAAGATCTGGGTTATTACACAACACCCAATCTAAGATATTCTTTCCCTGAGTAGGCTTAAGCACAAGCTGCTCTAAAAATCCATCTCATAGACATTCAACAAATTCCATCTCTTGCAATCTGACACCAACCTGATTTTCCCAATCCCTTTGCATATTGAAGTCCTCCATTACAATCCTTAATACAAGCCTTTTCCAGCTCTCTTTGCAATCTCAACTCCACATCTTGGCTACTATTTGGTTTCCCATAATTGTCTTTTCACCCTTGCAGTTTCTTAACTCCACCCACAAAGATTCGACATTCTCTGACCCTATGTCACCTCTTTCTAAAGATGTGATTCCATCTCTTACTAAGAGAGCCACACCACTGCCTCTGCCTTCCTGCCTGTTCGTTCGATACAAAATATATCCTAACTATGACCTTCTTTCAGCCACGACTCAGTGATGCCCACAGCATCATACTAATTAATCTCTTATTGCGCCATGCGTTTGTCCACCTTATTCTGAATGCTACATGCTTTTAAATACAGCACCTTCAGTCCTGCATTCTTCACCCTTTTGAATTTTGCCTCTGTGGTACAATTTAACTCTTTCTCTGTCTCTATTTGTACCGAATCATTGGCTTGTCCTTCCTTACATTCATGTTACACCCATCATCTACTTGTAAACCTGCTGGTTCATCCTTAGCTCTGTTACACGGGTTCCCATGGAGAATAACAATGTTTGGGAACCAGTCCGACACTTCCTTCTAGCTTCTGCAGCTCTGCTGAGCACCTGGGACACTGTGTACAGTGGCTGCAGAAACGAGCACTGAGGTTATCACAGCATAAAAGGTCAGTAGGCCAACAACTGGCAGATGGAGTTTAATTCAGGTAAATGTGAGGTGCTTCATTTTGGTAAGACAAGATGGGGTAGGCCTTGCCCAGTAAATGGAAGGGTCCCAGGGGTGTTGTAGAGCAGAGAGATCTCAGAGTGCAGGTACATATTGCTGTGAAAGTAGCTTCACCGGTAGATAGAGTGATCGGGATGATGCTTGGTATGTGTGCTTTCAATAGTCGGTGCACTGAGTGCTGGAGCTAAGATGACTTGTTACAGCTGGACAACACATCGGTTTGCTCACCCTGTGTATCATTCTGGTCACCTTATTACAGTTCTGGTCAACTTATTATAGTTATGGCTACTCTGTGTACAGTTCTGGTCACCCTGTGTATAGTTCAGGCTATTTAATTACAGTTCTGGTCACCTGATTAAGTTCTGGACACCCTGTGTACAGTTCTCGTCACTCTTAGTACGGTTCTGGTCACCTCATTAAAATTCTCATCACCCTATTACAGTTCTGATCACCTTATTACAATTCTGGTCACCCTCTGTACAATTCTGGTCACCATATAACAGTTCTGGTCACTCTATTACAGTTCTGGTCACCTTATTATAGCTCTGGTCACCCTGTGAACAATTCTGGTCACCCCCTGTATAGTTCTGGTCACCTCATCACAATTCTGGTCACTTTATTACAGTTCTGGTCACCATGTGTACAGTTCTGGTCACTCTATTACAGTTCTGGTCACCTTATTACAGTTATGGTCACCCTGTGTACAGTTCTGGTCACCTTATTATAGATCTGGTCATCCTGTATACAGTCTGGTCACCATATGACAGTTCTGGTCACCTTACTACAGTTCTGGTCACTCTATTATAGTTCTGGTCACCATGTGTACAGTTCTGGTCACCTAAATTACAGTTCTGGACACCCTGTGTATAGTTCAGGTCACTTAATTACAGTTCTGGTCATCTTATTACAGTTCTGGTCACTGTGTACAATTTTGGTCACCTTATTAATGTTATGATCACTCTGTGTACAGTTCTGGTCATTTAAATTACAGTTCTGGACACACTGTGTATAATTCAAGTCACCTTATTACAGTTCTGGTCACCCTGTGTGTAGTTCTGGACACTCTGTGTATAGTTCAGGTCACTTAATTACAGTTCTGGTCACCCATTCTGTTTAGTTCTCGTCTCCCTGTGTATAGTTATGGTCACTCTGCGCACAGGGTTGGTCACCTTATTACAGTTTTGGTCATCCTGAGTACAGTTCTGGTCACTCTCTGTACATCTATGGTCACAGTAATGTGTACAGTTCTGGTCACCCTGTGTACAGTTATAGTTACAGTTATGTGTATGGGAAGGATGTTATTAAAACAGAAAGGGTGCAGAAAAAATTGCAACTGTTGGCAGGGCTGGAAGGTCTGAGTTACAAGGGGAGACTAGATAGACTGGCACGTAGGAGGCTAATGTGATGCCACTGAAGTGTATATGATCATGAGGAATTGAGTCCTTGGACTTCTGGTCTTTCAAGATACTTTTAGATAGGTACATGGAGCTTAGCAAAATAGAGGGCTATGAGTAAGCCTAGTAATTCCTAAGGTAGGGACATGTTCTGCACAACTGTCCGGGCCGAAGGGCCTGTATTGTGCTGTAGGTTTTCTACGAGGGGAGATTGATAAGTTTGTGGCCTAAGGTAGAAGGAGATTAGTTATACAGCTCTCGTTACATGCACATGCAGGTCAACACTTTGAGTGAAAATGCAGAAAGTTTGAAGTTAATAACTCTTCTCCTTCTAGCTTAGGCCACGAACTTATCAATCATCCCTGCTCTGGACCACTTCTACAAAGAAGGGATCTGTATGCTCCACAACTGCTGGACTAAGTGTGTAAATGTAAGAGGGGACTATGTTGAAAAATAAATGTGCTAGGCTTTCTAAAATAGACTCCTTCTGCCTTAGGCCACGAACTTATCAATCACCCGTCACATGTTTCCTGCAAAGCCAAGAGATTCATGACAGGATCCAGGCAATCAAGGTGAGGGAAAAGGAAATACCAACTCTCACCTGCCTTCACCCTCCTGCTGGAGGAGCAGTGGGCACCATTCCAGCTCTGCACGGGTGCCCTGGGTGGGTACGCTCACTCTGCACGGTTAGTGCACAGGTATCTAGACCTCGGGGGAGCTGTCAAAACGTCACCTGAACCATTGTGAGTAACAAGCCTCCATCACTCTCTCTCAGCAGGTACCACTACCACTGTAATTACTCTGCTTTCTGCCTTTGAACTAAACATAAACTCTGCTTCTCTCTCCACAGACGCTGCCTGACCTGAGTAGGCTGATCCACGCAAACGGCTGGAGGAACTCAGCAGGCCAGGTAGGCTGGGCAGAGTGTGTGGTCCGTCTGTCACAGACCTGCGTGGAGCTGCTCAGCCTGATGCCCCCATCACTGGCTGCTCGGCAGCCTCGAGGCCGGTTACCACATTCTGCTGCGGATGGGTCACTTCTGTAAGGTCTGCCCATGTTGAAGTGCAGCCTGGGAAGAGGATGAAGAGTAACAGGAGGTAGTAGAAGAGGAAGTTAGCCAGCATGGCACATCGAGCACCAGAGGGCCAGAGTTTAGAGGTGGTGATCTTTAAGAAGTTAAGAAGGCCTATGGGATGCTAGGCTTCATTAACAGGGGGATTGAGTTCAAGAGTAGAGAGGTCATGTTGCAACTCTACAAATCTCTGGTGAGACTGCACTTAGAGTATTGTGTTCAATTCTGGTCACCTCATTATAGGAAGGATATGGAGAGGGTGCAGAGGAGATTTACCAGGATGTTGCCTGGATTGGAAAACAAGTCTTATGAGGCAAAGTTAGCAGAACTGGGACTTTTCTCTTTGGAGCATAGAAGGATGAGAGGGGACTTGATAGAGGTCTACAAGATTATGAGAGGCATAGATAGGGTGGATAGTCAGAATCTGTTTCCCAGGGCACCAATAGCAAACACCAGAGGGCATATGTACAAAATTAAGGGAGGGAAGTTCAGGGGAGACATCGGGGTAAGTTTTTTACACAGAGGGTTGTTAGTGCCTGGAATGACTTGCCAGGAATGGTGGTGGAGGCTAAAACATTAGGGGTATTTAAGAGCCTCTTGGACAGGCACATGGATGAAAGAAAAACTGAGAGTTACAGGGTAGTGTGGGTTTAGTACTTTTTTAAGCAATATATGGGTTGGCACAATATCGAGGGCTGAAGGGCCTGTACTGTGCTGTAGTGTTCTAGTGTCTAGTATCTAGGGAAACCCCACATATCCAAAAGGCACCAGGTTAAGGGGTAAGAAATGACCCCAAAGGAGAAAGTGACTTCTCCACTGCTGTGGCCTGTTCAATAGATGATAAGGCAGCACCTGAACAAGCCATTCAAACCGTGCTGAAACAATCAAAAGCACAACTAAGCTAATCACCTTTGCCTACACAGTGTCCATATCCTTTCAGTTCCTGCACATTCATGTGCATATCTGAACCTCCTGACCATCTCGCTCATGCCCGCCCCCACCAACACATCCGGCAGTGCATTCAACCACCCACCACTCTCAGTGTAAAAATCGCCCTGCATGTCTCCTTTGAACCTACCCCCTCTCACCTGACAGTCTTGCCCCCCTGTATTAGACACTTCAACCCTGGGAAAAGGATACCAATATTCTGCTCTATCTCTGCCTCTCATAATCTCATAAACCTCTACCAGATCTCCCCTCAGCCTCTGCTGCCCCAGAGAAAATGACCCAAGTTTGTCCAGCCTCTCGTGATAACGCATGCCCTCTGTTCGAGGCAGTGAACCTCTTCAGCAACCCTCTCCAAACCCCCCACGCCTTTCCTATCCAATAATCTAGATACTGTCTAACTAGTTGCAGCATTAGCATCCTATTAATCTATGCAGCCACTTCCAGTTTTCCCAAGGACCTGATCAAGACCAGCAGAATGAGAACTCTGTGGCTGGCCCGAGTCAAACTGACCTTCTAGCAAAAAAACATAGAAGCACAATTAGGCCATTCGGCCCATAGAATATGCTTTGGCATTTGATCATGACTAATTTATTTTCCTTCTCAATGTGACTTTTGACAGCTTTACTAATCAACAATCTATCAACCTCTAATTTAAATATACCCAAAGAAACTATTTGTGACCTTTTGCTACTGACAGCCACTCTCCAAGCTCCAGGGCTGACTGAAGGAGCAGCCTATGCACAAAGCCATTAGGGGAAAGGCTTTCAGTACCAGTGGGGTGTGGAGGTAATGACACCCCCCCCCCCATATCTCTCCGCAGACAGTCGCCGTCTATTCATCAAAAAAAATTGGCATTCCTCAACACGTAATGTAGGAATTTATTGGCTGTAAATAAGGAAACTATTTCCTGCTTATATAAACCATGCCAGCACATGTCTTGCACAGAAGCTTTTCTTGTGAAACAGAGCACTTAATATAAGTGAAAGAGAGTAGGAAGAGAGAGGAAGTGTGAATGATAGAACGAAAGAAGGGAAAGGCTAAGGAGAAGCAACCAGGCATGAGATCGAGAAAGCAATGGTGAGAGGTTATTAGGACTGAACAAAGCACATCCACTTCAAAATAACAAGGGAGATGGGAAAGAATTTCGTGCCCAGTTTTATTTTGACTTTATCGTTCCAGCAGGAATCATTCTGGTTGGTTAGTGATTACGTGTAGAGTGTTTCCATTGGAAACTGAGTTTGTGTGTGGTTTCAGGTCCAACAAGTATAATGCAAAGCCGCACCGGGGCTGGAGATTGTTTATTCTGTGGGAGTGAATGATATTTTCAGTACCCAGTGGATTCATCACTCACAACAGTGAAAATAAAGATGCTGTGTATGGTGTGAACTGTGACAACGTGAGAGTACTTTTCCCACTCCTGTCCTGTTAATGTATACATTGGGCTGTGCTGTCCTCGACTTCATTGTAGTATTTCAGATTTAGAGACGAGCCTTCTCTTATTTCTTACCAATAGTAAAACTGAGTTGACATTTCAACAATGCCTCTGAAAGGAGATTGTAGCCCACCTCTCCTTTGTTTACAAACTACCTCCATTAAAGTGGAAGTACAGTGGATTTTGTTGAAATGCATGAAGAGTTAATTGGGATCAACCCTTAAAGAACAAAAACTAAGCGAGAAAATTGCCAGGATTCCTCTCGCTTAATTGGGACACTATGCTGCTTAATTGGTGCAGGAGATTGTTGCTAACCAGTTTCTAACTACTATCAGTTGTGGCCGTTAGACACCACGCTGTGCTTAGAGCAAACAGTTTTTAGATAGTCATTTGTGTGTGTTTAGTTCAAAAAGCAGTGATTTCTGTAGCATTGTATGAAGGCAGTCCATTATCTGTACTAGCACCTGGACTGATTATGAATGATGAGTTCCTCGGTCAATACTTATTAGGAAACTAACACAGTTTTATAGCTCTGTAGTACTTTTGATAGTGTTGTAATTTGTTCTGTGTTTTATTTAAATACATAACTTGTTACTCAGTTTGTCTTTTATTAAACCTTTGTTAGCTACTTTCATGAAACTATGGCTTTTGGGGGTAGCTGCTTAATTGGGCATAAATGTACTGGTCCCAATGTGTCCGAGTTATCCAGAATCCACTACATTATCATGCATGAATTACATTTTACGATTAGGACAGCTGTTTTTATTTCTGGAGTGTCATGTGCTCCACAGAATACCCACAGAGTGACTTTGATGCCTGCCTGCAAAGTGGTGTTGTGGTTGCTGCCTGTTGGTGAATCAGCTGGTACTGTGGTCACCCTTAACCCTGAGATAAGTGACACCCTGCCCAAGAATCCTCCAGTGAGGGCAGGTCCCATCGATCACTGCCAGTGTCCTGTCGGTGGATAACCTGGTCCTTCAGGAGCATCACCAAAGCTACATGATTGGGCCATTGTTGTCCTGAGATTGTTAATGTGACCTTCAAGAGCAAACGCCAATAAAACGTGCAGTGAGTTGAAATGTGGAACACCTCTCGCCAGGCAGTTGTTCAGGGTCAAGAGTGACTTTGCTTTCACAGGGTTCTGGGTGGCTGATGAGGCCAAAACTGGAAATGCAGTCCCTTCCTCGGGTGGGCAGTAAGTGAATGATGGGGGGGGGGGGCTCACAAAGCCTGGGTGCAAGGTCCTCAATATCATCCCAAAATTGTTTTTTTGCAAGGGCGGGTTTGGGGGTTTGATGTTATTGTCGCCATCTTTTTGTGAAGATGGGGGCTGGGGGTTTCGGGTCCGATGTTTTCTGTGTGGGGGCTCTGTTAGCTTTTGTGCAAGGCAGGGAATGGGGGGGGGTGGGTTGGTTCGGATTTGCGAGGTTTATTTTTTTTCTTTTCATGTGGGGAGTGGTTTCTGTATTTCATGGCCTTCTGGAGAAGGTGAATATCAGAGACATACGTGCATACTTTGACAATAAAATGAACATTTGAACCTTGGGACTCTTCTATTTGAGTGGTTGATGGCCAGGGATTCCCACCTTCTCGGGGAGTGGTCGATGGCCAGGGATTCCCACCTACTCTTTGAGTGGACGATGGCCAGGGATTCCCACCTTCTCGAGGAGTGGCCGATGGCCAGGGATTCCCACCTTCTCGAGGAGTGGCCGATGGCCAGGGATTCCCACCTTCTCTAAGAGTGGCCGATGGCCAGGGATTCCCAACTTCTCTTTGAGTGGTCGATGGCCAGGGATTCCCACCTTCTCTTTGAGTGGTCGATGGCCAGGGATTCCCACCTTCTCTTTGAGTGGTCGATGGCCAGGGATTCCCACCTTCTCTTTGAGTGGTTGATGGCCAGGGATTCCCACCTTCTCGAGGAGTGGTCGATGGCCAGGGATTCCCACTTTCTCGAGGAGTGGCCGATGGCCAGGGATTCCCACCTTCTCTTTGAGTGGTCGATGGCAAGGGATTCCCACCTTCTCGAGGAGTGGTCGATGGCCAGGGATTCCCACCTTCTCGGGGAGTGGTCGATGGCCAAGGATTCCCAACTTCTCTTTGAGTGGCCGATGGCCAGGGATTCCCAGCTACTCTTTGAGTGGACGATGGCCAGGGATTATCACCTTCTCGACGAGTGGCCGATGGCCAGGGATTCCCACCTTCTCGAGGAGTGGTTGATGGCCAGGGATTCCCACCTTCTTGAGGAGTGGCCGATGGCCAGGGATTCCCAACTTCTCTTTGAGTGGCCGATGGCCAGGGATTCCCACCTTCTCTTTGAGTGGTCAATGGCCAGGGATTCCCACCTACTCTTTGTGTGGCCGATGGCCAGGGATTCCCATCTTCTCTTTGAGTGTTTGATGGCCAGGGATTCCCACCTTCTCTTTGAGTGTTTGATGGCCAGGGATTCCCACCTTCTCGAGGAGTGGCCGATGGCCAGGGATTCCCACCTTCTCGAGGAGTGGTTGATGACCAGGGATTCCCACCTTCTCGAGGAGTAGCCGATGGCCAGGGATTCCCACCTTCTCTTTGAGTGGTCGATGGCCAGGGATTCCCACCTTCTCTTTGAGTGGTTGATGGCCAGGGATTCCCAACCTCTCTTTGAGTGGCCGATGGCCAGGGATTCCCACCTTCTTGAGGAGTGCTCGATGGCCAGGGATTCCCACCTTCTCGAGGAGTGGCCGATGGCCAGGGATTCCCACCTTCTCGAGGAGTGGTTGATGGCCAGGGATTCCCACCTTCTCGAGGAGTGGCCGATGGCCAGGGATTCCCAACTTCTCTTTGAGTGGCCGATGGCCAGGGATTCCCACCTTCTCTTTGAGTGGTTGATGGCCAGGGATTCCCACCTTCTCTTTGAGTGGTTGATGGCCAGGGATTCCCAACTTCTCTTTGAGTGGCCGATGGCCAGGGATTCCCACCTTCTCGAGGAGTGGTTGATGGTCAGGGATTCCCACCTTCTCTTTGAGTGGCCGATGGCCAGGGATTCCCACCTTCTCTTTGAGTGGCCGATGGCCAGGGATTCCCACCTTCTCTTTGAGAGGACGATGGCCAGGGATTCCCAACTTCTCTTTGAGTGGCCGATGGCCAGGGATTCCCACCTTCTCGAGGAGTGCTCGATGGCCAGGGATTCCCACCTTCTCTTTGAGTGGTCGATGGCCAGGGCTGACCACCTTCTCGAGGAGTAGCCGATGGCCAGGGATTCCCACCTTCTTGAGGAGTGCTCGATGGCCAGGGATTCCCAACTTCTCGAGGAGTAGTCGATGGCCAGGGATTCCCAACTTCTCTTTGAGTGGTCAATGGCCAGGGATTCCCACCTGCTCGAGGAGTGGCCGTTGGCCAGGGATTCCCACCTTCTCGAGGAGTGGTCGATGGCCAGGGTTTCCCACCTTCTCTTTGAGTGGTCGATGGCCAGGGATTCCCACCTTCTCTTTGAGTGGCCGATGGCCAGGGATTCCCACCTTCTCGAGGAGTGGTCGATGGCCAGGGATTCCCAACTTCTCTTTGAGTGGCCGATGGCCAGGGATTATCACCTTCTCTTTGAGTGGTCGATGGCCAGGGATTCCCACCTACACTTTGAGTGGCCGATGGCCAGGGATACCCACCTTCTCTGTGAGTGGTCGATGTCCAGGGATTCCCACCTTCTGTTTAAGTGGTCGATTGCCAGGGATTCCCACCTTCTTGAGGAGTGCTCGATGGCCAGGGTTTCCCACCATCTCGAGGAGTGGCCGATGGCCAGGGATTCCCACCTTCTCTTTGAGTGGCCGATGGCCAGGGATTCCCAACTTCTCTTTGAGTGGCCGATGGCCAGGGATTCCCAACTTCTCTTTGAGTGGCCGATGGCCAGGGATGACCACCTTCTCGGGGAGTGGTCGATGGCCAGGCATTCCCACCTACTCTTTGAGTGGCCGATGGCCAGGGATTCCCACCTTCTCGAGGAGTGGCCGATGGCCAGGGATTCCCACCTTCTCGAGGAGTGGTTGATGGCCAGGGATTCCCACCTTCTCAAGGAGTGGCCGATGGCCAGGGATTCCCAACTTCTCCTTGAGTGGCCGATGGCCAGGGATTCCCACCTTCTCTTTGAGTGGTCGATGGCGAGGGATTCCCACCTACTCTTTGAGTGGATGATGGCCAGGGATTCCCACCTTCTCGAGGAGTGGCCGATGGCTAGGGATTCCCACCTTCTCGAGGAGTGGCCGATGGCCAGGGATTCCCAACTTCTCTTTGAGTGGACGATGGCTAGGGATTCCCAGCTTCTCTTTGTGTGGTCGACGGCCAGGAATTCCCACCTACACTTTAAGTGGCCGATGGCCAGGGATTCCCACCTTCTCGAGGAGTGGCCGATGGCCAGGGATTCCCACGTTCTCGAGGAGTGGTTGATGGCCAGGGATTCCCACCTTCTCGAGGAGTAGCCGATGGCCAGGGATTCCCACCTTCTCTTTGAGTGGTCGATGGCCAGGGATTTCCACCGTCTCTTTGAGTGGTTGATGGCCAGGGATTCCCAACTTCTCTTTGAGTGTCCGATGGCCAGGGATTCCCACCTTCTCGAGGAGTGGTTGATGACCAGGGATTCCCACCTTCTCGAGGAGTAGCCGATGGCCAGGGATTCCCACCTTCTCTTTGAGTGGTCGATGGCCAGGGATTCCCACCTTCTCTTTGAGTGGTTGATGGCCAGGGATTCCCAACCTCTCTTTGAGTGGCCGATGGCCAGGGATTCCCACCTTCTTGAGGAGTGCTCGATGGCCAGGGATTCCCACCTTCTCGAGGAGTGGCCGATGGCCAGGGATTCCCACCTTCTCGAGGAGTGGTTGATGGCCAGGGATTCCCACCTTCTCGAGGAGTGGCCGATGGCCAGGGATTCCCAACTTCTCTTTGAGTGGCCGATGGCCAGGGATTCCCACCTTCTCTTTGAGTGGTTGATGGCCAGGGATTCCCACCTTCTCTTTGAGTGGTTGATGGCCAGGGATTCCCAACTTCTCTTTGAGTGGCCGATGGCCAGGGATTCCCACCTTCTCGAGGAGTGGTTGATGGTCAGGGATTCCCACCTTCTCTTTGAGTGGCCGATGGCCAGGGATTCCCACCTTCTCTTTGAGTGGCCGATGGCCAGGGATTCCCACCTTCTCTTTGAGAGGACGATGGCCAGGGATTCCCAACTTCTCTTTGAGTGGCCGATGGCCAGGGATTCCCACCTTCTCGAGGAGTGCTCGATGGCCAGGGATTCCCACCTTCTCTTTGAGTGGTCGATGGCCAGGGATGACCACCTTCTCGAGGAGTAGCCGATGGCCAGGGATTCCCACCTTCTTGAGGAGTGCTCGATGGCCAGGGATTCCCAACTTCTCGAGGAGTAGTCGATGGCCAGGGATTCCCAACTTCTCTTTGAGTGGTCGATGGCCAGGGATTCCCACCTGCTCGAGGAGTGGCCGTTGGCCAGGGATTCCCACCTTCTCGAGGAGTGGTCGATGGCCAGGGTTTCCCACCTTCTCTTTGAGTGGTCGATGGCCAGGGATTCCCACCTTCTCTTTGAGTGGCCGATGGCCAGGGATTCCCACCTTCTCGAGGAGTGGTCGATGGCCAGGGATTCCCAACTTCTCTTTGAGTGGCCGATGGCCAGGGATTATCACCTTCTCTTTGAGTGGTCGATGGCCAGGGATTCCCACCTACACTTTGAGTGGCCGATGGCCAGGGATACCCACCTTCTCTGTGAGTGGTCGATGTCCAGGGATTCCCACCTTCTGTTTAAGTGGTCGATTGCCAGGGATTCCCACCTTCTTGAGGAGTGCTCGATGGCCAGGGTTTCCCACCATCTCGAGGAGTGGCCGATGGCCAGGGATTCCCACCTTCTCTTTGAGTGGCCGATGGCCAGGGATTCCCAACTTCTCTTTGAGTGGCCGATGGCCAGGGATTCCCAACTTCTCTTTGAGTGGCCGATGGCCAGGGATGACCACCTTCTCGGGGAGTGGTCGATGGCCAGGCATTCCCACCTACTCTTTGAGTGGCCGATGGCCAGGGATTCCCACCTTCTCGAGGAGTGGCCGATGGCCAGGGATTCCCACCTTCTCGAGGAGTGGTTGATGGCCAGGGATTCCCACCTTCTCAAGGAGTGGCCGATGGCCAGGGATTCCCAACTTCTCCTTGAGTGGCCGATGGCCAGGGATTCCCACCTTCTCTTTGAGTGGTCGATGGCGAGGGATTCCCACCTACTCTTTGAGTGGATGATGGCCAGGGATTCCCACCTTCTCGAGGAGTAGCCGATGGCCAGGGATTCCCACCTTCTCTTTGAGTGGTCGATGGCCAGGGATTCCCACCTTCTCTTTGAGTGGTTGATGGCCAGGGATTCCCAACTTCTCTTTGAGTGGCCGATGGCCAGGGATTCCCACCTTCTCGAGGAGTGGTTGATGGTCAGGGATTCCCACCTTCTCTTTGAGTGGCCGATGGCCAGGGATTCCCACCTTCTCGAGGAGTAGCCGATGGCCAGGGATTCCCACCTTCTCGAGGAGTGGCCGATGGCCAGGGATTCCCACCTTCTCGAGGAGTGGTCGATGGCCAGGGATTCCCAACTTCTCGAGGAGTGGTCGATGGCCAGGGATTCCCACCTTCTCTTTGAGTGGTCAATGGCCAGGGATTCCCACCTTCTCGAGGAGTGGCCGTTGGCCAGGGATTCCGACCTTCTTGGGGAGTGGTTGATGGCCAGGGATTCCCACCTTCTCTTTGAGTGGTCGATGACCAGGGATTCCCACCTTCTCTTTGAGTGGTCGATGGCCAGGGATTCCCACCTTCTCGAGGAGTGGTTGATGGCCAGGGATTCCCACCTTCTCTTTGAGTGGCTGGATGCCGGGGATTCCCACCTTCTCGAGGAGTGGTCGATGGCCAGGGATTCCCACCTTCTCTTTGAGTGGTCGATGGCCAGGGATTCCCAACTTCTCGAGGAGTGGTCGATGGCCAGGGATTCCCACCTTCTCGAGGAGTGGTCGATGGCCAGGGATTCCCACCTTCTCGAGGAGTGGTCGATGGCCAGGGATTCCCACCTTCTCGAGGAGTGGTCGATCGCCAGGGATTCCCACGTTCTCTTTGAGTGGCCGCTGGCCAGGGATTCACACCTTCTCGAGGAGTGGTCGATGGCCAGGGATTCCCACCTTCTCGAGGAGTGGTTGATGGCCAGGAATTCCCACCTTCTCGAGGAGTGGCCAATGGCCAGGGATTCCCACCTTCTCTTTGAGTGGCCGATGGCCAGGGATTCCCACCTTCTCGAGGAGTAGCCGATGGACAGGGATTCCCACCTTCTCAAGGAGTGGTCGATGGCCAGGGATTCCCACCTTCTCTTTGAGTGGTCGATGGCCAGGGATTCCCACCTTCTCGAGGAGTGCTTGATGGCCAGGCATTCCCACCTTCTCTTTGAGTGGCCGATGGCCAGGGATTCCCAACTTCTCTTTGAGTGTTTGATGGCCAGGGATTCCCACCTTCTCGAGGAGTGGCCGATGGCCAGGGATTCCCACATTCTCGAGGAGTGGTCGATGGCCAGGGATTCCCAACTTCTCGAGGAGTGGTCGATGGCCAGGGATTCCCAACTTCTCTTTGAGTGGTCAATGGCCAGGGATTCCCACCTTCTCGAGGAGTGGCCGTTGGCCAGGGATTCCCACCTTCTTGGGGAGTGGTTGATGGCCAGGGATTCCCACCTTCTCTTTGAGTGGTCGATGGCCAGGGATTCCCACCTTCTCGAGGAGTGGTCGATGGCCAGGGATTCCCAACTTCTCGAGGAGTGATTGATGGCCAGGGATTCCCACCTTCTCTTTGAGTGGCCGGATGCCAGGGATTCCCACCTTCTCGAGGAGTGGTCGATGGCCAGGGATTCCCACCTTCTCGAGGAGTGGTTGATGGCCAGGGATTCCCACCTTCTCTTTGAGTGGCTGGATGCCAGGGATTCCCAGCTTCTCTTTGAGTGGTCGACGGCCAGGGATTCCCACCTACTCTTTAAGTGGCCGATGGCCAGGGATTCCCACCTTCTCGAGGAGTGGCCGATGGCCAGGGATTCCCACGTTCTCGAGGAGTGGTTGATGGCCAGGGATTCCCACCTTCTCGAGGAGTAGCCGATGGCCAGGGATTCCCACCTTCTCTTTGAGTGGTCGATGGCCAGGGATTCCCACCTTCTCTTTGAGTGGTTGATGGCCAGGGATTCCCAACTTCTCTTTGAGTGGCCGATGGCCAGGGATTCCCACCTTCTCGAGGAGTGGTTGATGGTCAGGGATTCCCACCTTCTCTTTGAGTGGCCGATGGCCAGGGATTCCCACCTTCTCGAGGAGTAGCCGATGGCCAGGGATTCCCACCTTCTCGAGGAGTGGCCGATGGCCAGGGATTCCCACCTTCTCGAGGAGTGGTCGATGGCCAGGGATTCCCAACTTCTCGAGGAGTGGTCGATGGCCAGGGATTCCCACCTTCTCTTTGAGTGGTCAATGGCCAGGGATTCCCACCTTCTCGAGGAGTGGCCGTTGGCCAGGGATTCCGACCTTCTTGGGGAGTGGTTGATGGCCAGGGATTCCCACCTTCTCTTTGAGTGGTCGATGACCAGGGATTCCCACCTTCTCTTTGAGTGGTCGATGGCCAGGGATTCCCACCTTCTCGAGGAGTGGTTGATGGCCAGGGATTCCCACCTTCTCTTTGAGTGGCTGGATGCCGGGGATTCCCACCTTCTCGAGGAGTGGTCGATGGCCAGGGATTCCCACCTTCTCTTTGAGTGGTCGATGGCCAGGGATTCCCAACTTCTCGAGGAGTGGTCGATGGCCAGGGATTCCCACCTTCTCGAGGAGTGGTCGATGGCCAGGGATTCCCACCTTCTCGAGGAGTGGTCGATGGCCAGGGATTCCCACCTTCTCGAGGAGTGGTCGATCGCCAGGGATTCCCACGTTCTCTTTGAGTGGCCGCTGGCCAGGGATTCACACCTTCTCGAGGAGTGGTCGATGGCCAGGGATTCCCACCTTCTCGAGGAGTGGTTGATGGCCAGGAATTCCCACCTTCTCGAGGAGTGGCCAATGGCCAGGGATTCCCACCTTCTCTTTGAGTGGCCGATGGCCAGGGATTCCCACCTTCTCGAGGAGTAGCCGATGGACAGGGATTCCCACCTTCTCAAGGAGTGGTCGATGGCCAGGGATTCCCACCTTCTCTTTGAGTGGTCGATGGCCAGGGATTCCCACCTTCTCGAGGAGTGCTTGATGGCCAGGCATTCCCACCTTCTCTTTGAGTGGCCGATGGCCAGGGATTCCCAACTTCTCTTTGAGTGTTTGATGGCCAGGGATTCCCACCTTCTCGAGGAGTGGCCGATGGCCAGGGATTCCCACTATCTCTTTCAGTGTTTGATGGCCAGGGATTCCCACCTTCTCTTTGAGTGGCCGATGGCCAGGGATTCCCACCTTCTCTTTGAGTGGCCGATGGCCAGGGATTCCGACCTTCTCTTTGAGTGTTTGATGGCCAGGGATTACCACCTTCTCTTTGGGTGGTCGATGGCCAGGGATTCCCACCTTCTCGAGGAGTGGCCGATGACCAGGGATTCCCAACTTCTCGAGGAGTGGCCGATGGCCAGGGATTCCCACCTTCTCTTTGAGTGGTTGATGGCTAGGGATTCCCACCTTCTCTTTGAGTGGTCAATGGCCTGGGATTCCCACCTTCTCGAGGAGTGGCCGATGGCCAGGGATTCCCAACTTCTCTTTGAGTGGCCGATGGCCAGGGATTCCCAACTTCTCTTTGAGTGGCCGATGGCCAGGGATGACCACCTTCTCGGGGAGTGGTCGATGGCCAGGCATTCCCACCTACTCTTTGAGTGGCCGATGGCCAGGGATTCCCACCTTCTCGAGGAGTGGCCGATGGCCAGGGATTCCCACCTTCTCGAGGAGTGGTTGATGGCCAGGGATTCCCACCTTCTCAAGGAGTGGCCGATGGCCAGGGATTCCCAACTTCTCCTTGAGTGGCCGATGGCCAGGGATTCCCACCTTCTCTTTGAGTGGTCGATGGCCAGGGATTCCCACCTACTCTTTGAGTGGATGATGGCCAGGGATTCCCACCTTCTCGAGGAGTGGCCGATGGCTAGGGATTCCCACCTTCTCGAGGAGTGGCCGGTGGCCAGGGATTCCCAACTTCTCTTTGAGTGGACGATGGCTCGGGATTCCCAGCTTCTCTTTGTGTGGTCGACGGCCAGGAATTCCCACCTACACTTTAAGTGGCCGATGGCCAGGGATTCCCACCTTCTCGAGGAGTGGCCGATGGCCAGGGATTCCCACGTTCTCGAGGAGTGGTTGATGGCCAGGGATTCCCACCTTCTCGAGGAGTAGCCGATGGCCAGGGATTCCCACCTTCTCTTTGAGTGGTCGATGGCCAGGGATTTCCACCGTCTCTTTGAGTGGTTGATGGCCAGGGATTCCCAACTTCTCTTTGAGTGTCCGATGGCCAGGGATTCCCACCTTCTCGAGGAGTGGTTGATGACCAGGGATTCCCACCTTCTCGAGGAGTAGCCGATGGCCAGGGATTCCCACCTTCTCTTTGAGTGGTCGATGGCCAGGGATTCCCACCTTCTCTTTGAGTGGTTGATGGCCAGGGATTCCCAACCTCTCTTTGAGTGGCCGATGGCCAGGGATTCCCACCTTCTTGAGGAGTGCTCGATGGCCAGGGATTCCCACCTTCTCGAGGAGTGGCCGATGGCCAGGGATTCCCACCTTCTCGAGGAGTGGTTGATGGCCAGGGATTCCCACCTTCTCGAGGAGTGGCCGATGGCCAGGGATTCCCAACTTCTCTTTGAGTGGCCGATGGCCAGGGATTCCCACCTTCTCTTTGAGTGGTTGATGGCCAGGGATTCCCACCTTCTCTTTGAGTGGTTGATGGCCGGGGATTCCCAACTTCTCTTTGAGTGGCCGATGGCCAGGGATTCCCACCTTCTCGAGGAGTGGTTGATGGTCAGGGATTCCCACCTTCTCTTTGAGTGGCCGATGGCCAGGGATTCCCACCTTCTCTTTGAGTGGCCGATGGCCAGGGATTCCCACCTTCTCTTTGAGAGGACGATGGCCAGGGATTCCCAACTTCTCTTTGAGTGGCCGATGGCCAGGGATTCCCACCTTCTCGAGGAGTGCTCGATGGCCAGGGATTCCCACCTTCTCTTTGAGTGGTCGATGGCCAGGGATGACCACCTTCTCGAGGAGTAGCCGATGGCCAGGGATTCCCACCTTCTTGAGGAGTGCTCGATGGCCAGGGATTCCCAACTTCTCGAGGAGTAGTCGATGGCCAGGGATTCCCAACTTCTCTTTGAGTGGTCGATGGCCAGGGATTCCCACCTGCTCGAGGAGTGGCCGTTGGCCAGGGATTCCCACCTTCTCGAGGAGTGGTCGATGGCCAGGGATTCCCACCTTCTCGAGGAGTGGTCGATGGCCAGGGTTTCCCACCTTCTCTTTGAGTGGCCGATGGCCAGGGATTCCCACCTTCTCGAGGAGTGGTCGATGGCCAGGGATTCCCAACTTCTCTTTGAGTGGCCGATGGCCAGGGATTATCACCTTCTCTTTGAGTGGTCGATGGCCAGGGATTCCCACCTACACTTTGAGTGGCCGATGGCCAGGGATACCCACCTTCTCTGTGAGTGGTCGATGTCCAGGGATTCCCACCTTCTGTTTAAGTGGTCGATTGCCAGGGATTCCCACCTTCTTGAGGAGTGCTCGATGGCCAGGGTTTCCCACCATCTCGAGGAGTGGCCGATGGCCAGGGATTCCCACCTTCTCTTTGAGTGGCCGATGGCCAGGGATTCCCAACTTCTCTTTGAGTGGCCGATGGCCAGGGATTCCCAACTTCTCTTTGAGTGGCCGATGGCCAGGGATGACCACCTTCTCGGGGAGTGGTCGATGGCCAGGCATTCCCACCTACTCTTTGAGTGGCCGATGGCCAGGGATTCCCACCTTCTCGAGGAGTGGCCGATGGCCAGGGATTCCCACCTTCTCGAGGAGTGGTTGATGGCCAGGGATTCCCACCTTCTCAAGGAGTGGCCGATGGCCAGGGATTCCCAACTTCTCCTTGAGTGGCCGATGGCCAGGGATTCCCACCTTCTCTTTGAGTGGTCGATGGCCAGGGATTCCCACCTACTCTTTGAGTGGATGATGGCCAGGGATTCCCACCTTCTCGAGGAGTGGCCGATGGCTAGGGATTCCCACCTTCTCGAGGAGTGGCCGATGGCCAGGGATTCCCAACTTCTCTTTGAGTGGACGATGGCTAGGGATTCCCAGCTTCTCTTTGTGTGGTCGACGGCCAGGAATTCCCACCTACACTTTAAGTGGCCGATGGCCAGGGATTCCCACCTTCTCGAGGAGTGGCCGATGGCCAGGGATTCCCACGTTCTCGAGGAGTGGTTGATGGCCAGGGATTCCCACCTTCTCGAGGAGTAGCCGATGGCCAGGGATTCCCACCTTCTCTTTGAGTGGTCGATGGCCAGGGATTTCCACCGTCTCTTTGAGTGGTTGATGGCCAGGGATTCCCAACTTCTCTTTGAGTGTCCGATGGCCAGGGATTTCCACCTTCTCGAGGAGTGGTTGATGGTCAGGGATTCCCAACTTCTCTTTGAGTGGCCGATGGCCAGGGATTCCCAGCTTCTCGAGGAGTATCCGATGGCCAGGGATTCCCACCTTCTCGAGGAGTGGCCGATGGCCAGGGATTCCCACATTCTCGAGGAGTGGTCGATGGCCAGGGATTCCCAACTTCTCGAGGAGTGGTCGATGGCCAGGGATTCCCAACTTCTCGAGGAGTGATTGATGGCCAGGGATTCCCACCTTCTCTTTGAGTGGCCGGATGCCAGGGATTCCCACCTTCTCGAGGAGTGGTCGATGGCCAGGGATTCCCACCTTCTCGAGGAGTGGTTGATGGCCAGGGATTCCCACCTTCTCTTTGAGTGGCCGGATGCCAGGGATTCCCAGCTTCTCTTTGAGTGGTCGACGGCCAGGGATTCCCACCTACTCTTTAAGTGGCCGATGGCCAGGGATTCCCACCTTCTCGAGGAGTGGCCGATGGCCAGGGATTCCCACGTTCTCGAGGAGTGGTTGATGGCCAGGGATTCCCACCTTCTCGAGGAGTAGCCGATGGCCAGGGATTCCCACCTTCTCTTTGAGTGGTCGATGGCCAGGGATTCCCACCTTCTCTTTGAGTGGTTGATGGCCAGGGATTCCCAACTTCTCTTTGAGTGGCCGATGGCCAGGGATTCCCACCTTCTCGAGGAGTGGATGATGGTCAGGGATTCCCACCTTCTCTTTGAGTGGCCGATGGCCAGGGATTCCCACCTTCTCGAGGAGTAGCCGATGGCCAGGGATTCCCACCTTCTCGAGGAGTGGCCGATGGCCAGGGATTCCCACCTTCTCGAGGAGTGGTCGATGGCCAGGGATTCCCAACTTCTCGAGGAGTGGTCGATGGCCAGGGATTCCCACCTTCTCTTTGAGTGGTCAATGGCCAGGGATTCCCACCTTCTCGAGGAGTGGCCGTTGGCCAGGGATTCCGACCTTCTTGGGGAGTGGTTGATGGCCAGGGATTCCCACCTTCTCTTTGAGTGGTCGATGACCAGGGATTCCCACCTTCTCTTTGAGTGGTCGATGGCCAGGGATTCCCACCTTCTCGAGGAGTGGTTGATGGCCAGGGATCCCCACCTTCTCTTTGAGTGGCTGGATGCCGGGGATTCCCACCTTCTCGAGGAGTGGTCGATGGCCAGGGATTCCCACCTTCTCTTTGAGTGGTCGATGGCCAGGGATTCCCAACTTCTCGAGGAGTGGTCGATGGCCAGGGATTCCCACCTTCTCGAGGAGTGGTCGATGGCCAGGGATTCCCACCTTCTCGAGGAGTGGTTGATGGCCAGGAATTCCCACCTTCTCGAGGAGTGGCCAATGGCCAGGGATTCCCACCTTCTCTTTGAGTGGCCGATGGCCAGGGATTCCCACCTTCTCGAGGAGTAGCCGATGGACAGGGATTCCCACCTTCTCAAGGAGTGGTCGATGGCCAGGGATTCCCACCTTCTCTTTGAGTGGTCGATGGCCAGGGATTCCCACCTTCTCGAGGAGTGCTTGATGGCCAGGCATTCCCACCTTCTCTTTGAGTGGCCGATGGCCAGGGATTCCCAACTTCTCTTTGAGTGTTTGATGGCCAGGGATTCCCACCTTCTCGAGGAGTGGCCGATGGCCAGGGATTCCCACTATCTCTTTCAGTGTTTGATGGCCAGGGATTCCCACCTTCTCTTTGAGTGGCCGATGGCCAGGGATTCCCACCTTCTCTTTGAGTGGCCGATGGCCAGGGATTCCGACCTTCTCTTTGAGTGTTTGATGGCCAGGGATTACCACCTTCTCTTTGGGTGGTCGATGGCCAGGGATTCCCACCTTCTCGAGGAGTGGCCGATGACCAGGGATTCCCAACTTCTCGAGGAGTGGCCGATGGCCAGGGATTCCCACCTTCTCTTTGAGTGGTTGATGGCTAGGGATTCCCACCTTCTCTTTGAGTGGTCAATGGCCAGGGATTCCCACCTTCTCGAGGAGTGGCCGATGGCCAGGGATTCCCAACTTCTCGAGGAGTGGTCGATGGCCAGGGATGACCACCTTCTCGAGGAGTGGTCGATGGCCAGGGATTCCCACCTTCTCTTTGAGTGGTCGATGGCCAGGGATGACCACCTTCTCGAGCAGTGGTCGATGGCCAGGGATTCCCACTTTCTCTTTGAGTGGTCGATGGCCAGGGATTCCCACCTTCTCTTTGAGTGTTCGATGGCCAGGGATTGCCACCTTCTCGAGGAGAGGCTGATGGCCAGGGATTCCCACCTTCTCGAGGAGTGGTCGATGGCCAGGGATTCCCACCTTCTCGAGGAGTGGTTGATGGCCAGTGATTCCCACCTTCTCTTTGAGTGGCTGGATGCCAGGGATTCCCACCTTCTCGAGGAGTGGTCGATGGCCAGGGATTCCCACCTTCTCAAGGAGTGGTCGATGGCCAGGGATTCCCACCTTCTCTTTGAGTGGTCGATGGCCTGGGATTCCCACATTCTGGAGGAGTAGTCGATGGCCAGGGATTCCCACCTTCTCGAGGAGTGGTCGATGGCCAGGGATTCCCACCTTCCGGAGGAGTGGTCGATGGCCAGGGATTCCCACCTTCTCGAGGAGTGGTCGATGGCCAGGGATTCCCACCTTCCGGAGGAGTGGTCGATGGCCAGGGATTCCCACCTTCTCGAGGAGTGGTTGATGGCCAGGGATTCCCACCTTCTCGAGGAGTAGCCGATGGCCAGGGATTCCCACCTTCTCTTTGAGTGGTCGATGGCCAGGGATTCCCACCTGCTCTTTGAGTGGTTGATGGCCAGGGATTCCCAACTTCTCTTTGAGTGGCCGATGGCCAGGGATTCCCACCTTCTCGAGGAGTGGTTGATGGTCAGGGATACCCACCTTCTCTTTGAGTGGCCGATGGCCAGGGATTCCCACCTTCTCGAGGAGTAGCCGATGGCCAGGGATTCCCACCTTCTCGAGGAGTGGCCGATGGCCAGGGATTCCCACCTTCTCGAGGAGTGGTCGATGGCCAGGGATTCCCAACTTCTCGAGGATGGTCGATGGCCAGGGATTCCCACCTTCTCTTTGAGTGGTCAATGGCCAGGGATTCCCACCTTCTCGAGGAGTGGCCGTTGGCCAGGGATTCCGACCTTCTTGGGGAGTAGTTGATGGCCAGGGATTCCCACCTTCTCTTTGAGTGGTCGATGGCCAGGGATTCCCACCTTCTCTTTGAGTGGTTGATGGCCAGGGATTCCCAACCTCTCTTTGAGTGGCCGATGGCCAGGGATTCCCACCTTCTTGAGGAGTGCTCGATGGCCAGGGATTCCCACCTTCTCGAGGAGTGGCCGATGGCCAGGGATTCCCACCTTCTCGAGGAGTGGTTGATGGCCAGGGATTCCCACCTTCTCGAGGAGTGGCCGATGGCCAGGGATTCCCAACTTCTCTTTGAGTGGCCGATGGCCAGGGATTCCCACCTTCTCTTTGAGTGGTTGATGGCCAGGGATTCCCACCTTCTCTTTGAGTGGTTGATGGCCAGGGATTCCCAACTTCTCTTTGAGTGGCCGATGGCCAGGTATTCCCACCTTCTCGAGGAGTGGTTGATGGTCAGGGATTCCCACCTTCTCTTTGAGTGGCCGATGGCCAGGGATTCCCACCTTCTCTTTTAGTGGCCGATGGCCAGGGATTCCCACCTTCTCTTTGAGAGGACGATGGCCAGGGATTCCCAACTTCTCTTTGAGTGGACGATGGCTAGGGATTCCCAGCTTCTCTTTGTGAGGTCGACGGCCAGGAATTCCCACCTACACTTTAAGTGGCCGATGGCCAGGGATTCCCACCTTCTCGAGGAGTGGCCGATGGCCAGGGATTCGCACGTTCTCGAGGAGTGGTTGATGGCCAGGGATTCCCACCTTCTCGAGGAGTAGCCGATGGCCAGGGATTCCCACCTTCTCTTTGAGTGGTTGATGGCCAGGGATTCCCAACTTCTCTTTGAGTGGCCGATGGCCAGGGATTCCCAGCTTCTCGAGGAGTAGCCGATGGCCAGGGATTCCCACCTTCTCGAGGAGTGGCCGATGGCCAGGGATTCCCACATTCTCGAGGAGTGGTCGATGGCCAGGGATTCCCAACTTCTCGAGGAGTGGTCGATGGCCAGGGATTCCCAACTTCTCTTTGAGTGGTCAATGGCCTGGGATTCCCACCTTCTCGAGGAGTGGCCGTTGGCCAGGGATTCCCACCTTCTTGGGGAGTGGTTGATGGCCAGGGATTCCCACCTTCTCTTTGAGTGGTCGATGGCCAGGGTTTCCCACCTTCTCGAGGAGTGGTCGATGGCCAGGGATTCCCAACTTCTCGAGGAGTGATTGATGGCCAGGGATTCCCACCTTCTCTTTGAGTGGCCGGATGCCAGGGATTCCCACCTTCTCGAGGAGTGGTCGATGGCCAGGGATTCCCACCTTCTCGAGGAGTGGTTGATGGCCAGGGATTCCCACCTTCTCTTTGAATGGCCGGATGCCAGGGATTCCCAGCTTCTCTTTGAGTGGTCGACGGCCAGGGATTCCCACTTACTCTTTAAGTGGCCGATGGCCAGGGATTCCCACCTTCTCGAGGAGTGGCCGATGGCCAGGGATTCCCACGTTCTCGAGGAGTGGTTGATGGCCAGGGATTCCCACCTTCTCGAGGAGTAGCCGATGGCCAGGGATTCCCACCTTCTCTTTGAGTGGTCGATGGCCAGGGATTCCCACCTTCTCTTTGAGTGGTTGATGGCCAGGGATTCCCAACTTCTCTTTGAGTGGCCGATGGCCAGGGATTCCCACCTTCTCGAGGAGTGGTTGATGGTCAGGGATTCCCACCTTCTCTTTGAGTGGCCGATGGCCAGGGATTCCCACCTTCTCGAGGAGTAGCCGATGGCCAGGGATTCCCACCTTCTCGAGGAGTGGCCGATGGCCAGGGATTCCCACCTTCTCGAGGAGTGGTCGATGGCCAGGGATTCCCAACTTCTCGAGGAGTGGTCGATGGCCAGGGATTCCCACCTTCTCTTTGAGTGGTCAATGGCCAGGGATTCCCACCTTCTCGAGGAGTGGCCGTTGGCCAGGGATTCCGACCTTCTTGGGGAGTGGTTGATGGCCAGGGATTCCCACCTTCTCTTTGAGTGGTCGATGACCAGGGATTCCCACCTTCTCTTTGAGTGGTCGATGGCCAGGGATTCCCACCTTCTCGAGGAGTGGTTGATGGCCAGGGATTCCCACCTTCTCTTTGAGTGGCTGGATGCCGGGGATTCCCACCTTCTCGAGGAGTGGTCGATGGCCAGGGATTCCCACCTTCTCTTTGAGTGGTCGATGGCCTGGGATTCCCAACTTCTCGAGGAGTGGTCGATGGCCAGGGATTCCCACCTTCTCGAGGAGTGGTCGATGGCCAGGGATTCCCACCTTCTCGAGGAGTGGTCGATGGCCAGGGATTCCCACCTTCTCGAGGAGTGGTCGATCGCCAGGGATTCCCACGTTCTCTTTGAGTGGCCGCTGGCCAGGGATTCACACCTTCTCGAGGAGTGGTCGATGGCCAGGGATTCCCACCTTCTCGAGGAGTGGTTGATGGCCAGGAATTCCCACCTTCTCGAGGAGTGGCCAATGGCCAGGGATTCCCACCTTCTCTTTGAGTGGCCGATGGCCAGGGATTCCCACCTTCTCGAGGAGTAGCCGATGGACAGGGATTCCCACCTTCTCAAGGAGTGGTCGATGGCCAGGGATTCCCACCTTCTCTTTGAGTGGTCGATGGCCAGGGATTCCCACCTTCTCGAGGAGTGCTTGATGGCCAGGCATTCCCACCTTCTCTTTGAGTGGCCGATGGCCAGGGATTCCCAACTTCTCTTTGCGTGTTTGATGGCCAGGGATTCCCACCTTCTCGAGGAGTGGCCGATGGCCAGGGATTCCCACTATCTCTTTCAGTGTTTGATGGCCAGGGATTCCCACCTTCTCTTTGAGTGGCCGATGGCCAGGGATTCCCACCTTCTCTTTGAGTGGCCGATGGCCAGGGATTCCGACCTTCTCTTTGAGTGTTTGATGGCCAGGGATTACCACCTTCTCTTTGGGTGGTCGATGGCCAGGGATTCCCACCTTCTCGAGGAGTGGCCGATGGCCAGGGATTCCCACCTTCTCGAGGAGTGGCCGATGGCCAGGGATTCCCACCTTCTCTTTGAGTGGTTGATGGCTAGGGATTCCCACCTTCTCTTTGAGTGGTCAATGGCCAGGGATTCCCACCTTCTCGAGGAGTGGCCGATGGCCAGGGATTCCCAACTTCTCGAGGAGTGGTCGATGGCCAGGGATGACCACCTTCTCGAGGAGTGGTCGATGGCCAGGGATTCCCACCTTCTCTTTGAGTGGTCGATGGCCAGGGATGACCACCTTCTCGAGCAGTGGTCGATGGCCAGGGATTCCCACTTTCTCTTTGAGTGGTCGATGGCCAGGGATTCCCACCTTCTCTTTGAGTGTTCGATGGCCAGGGATTGCCACCTTCTCGAGGAGAGGCTGATGGCCAGGGATTCCCACCTTCTCGAGGAGTGTTCGATGGCCAGGGATTCCCACCTTCTCGAGGAGTGGTTGATGGCCAGTGATTCCCACCTTCTCTTTGAGTGGCTGGAGGCCAGGGATTCCCACCTTCTCGAGGAGTGGTCGATGGCCAGGGATTCCCACCTTCTCAAGGAGTGGTCGATGGCCAGGGATTCCCACCTTCTCTTTGAGTGGTCGATGGCCTGGGATTCCCACATTCTGGAGGAGTAGTCGATGACCAGGGATTCCCACCTTCTCGAGGAGTGGTCGATGGCCAGGGATTCCCACCTTCCGGAGGAGTGGTCGATGGCCAGGGATTCCCACCTTCTCGAGGAGTGGTCGATGGCCAGGGATTCCCACCTTCCGGAGGAGTGGTCGATGGCCAGGGATTCCCACCTTCTCGAGGAGTGGTTGATGGCCAGGGATTCCCACCTTCTCGAGGAGTAGCCGATGGCCAGGGATTCCCACCTTCTCTTTGAGTGGTCGATGGCCAGGGATCCCACCTTCTCTTTGAGTGGTTGATGGCCAGGGATTCCCAACTTCTCTTTGAGTGGCCGATGGCCAGGGATTCCCACCTTCTCGAGGAGTGGTTGATGGTCAGGGATTCCCACCTTCTCTTTGAGTGGCCGATGGCCAGGGATTCCCACCTTCTCGAGGAGTAGCCGATGGCCAGGGATTCCCACCTTCTCGAGGAGTGGCCGATGGCCAGGGATTCCCACCTTCTCGAGGAGTGGTCGATGGCCAGGGATTCCCAACTTCTCGAGGATGGTCGATGGCCAGGGATTCCCACCTTCTCTTTGAGTGGTCGATGGC
Organism: Hemitrygon akajei; assembly: GCF_048418815.1. Lineage (NCBI taxonomy): Eukaryota > Metazoa > Chordata > Chondrichthyes > Myliobatiformes > Dasyatidae > Hemitrygon > Hemitrygon akajei. The sequence continues at coordinate 51,208,021 of NC_133131.1, forward strand.
CAGGGATTCCCACCTTCTCGAGGAGTGCTTGATGGCCAGGCATTCCCACCTTCTCTTTGAGTGGCCGATGGCCAGGGATTCCCAACTTCTCTTTGAGTGTTTGATGGCCAGGGATTCCCACCTTCTCGAGGAGTGGCCGATGGCCAGGGATTCCCACTATCTCTTTCAGTGTTTGATGGCCAGGGATTCCCACCTTCTCTTTGAGTGGCCGATGGCCAGGGATTCCCACCTTCTCTTTGAGTGGCCGATGGCCAGGGATTCCGACCTTCTCTTTGAGTGTTTGATGGCCAGGGATTACCACCTTCTCTTTGGGTGGTCGATGGTCAGGGATTCCCACCTTCTCGAGGAGTGGCCGATGACCAGGGATTCCCAACTTCTCGAGGAGTGGCCGATGGCCAGGGATTCCCACCTTCTCTTTGAGTGGTTGATGGCTAGGGATTCCCACCTTCTCTTTGAGTGGTCAATGGCCAGGGATTCCCACCTTCTCGAGGAGTGGCCGATGGCCAGGGATTCCCAACTTCTCGAGGTGTGGTCGATGGCCAGGGATGACCACCTTCTCGAGGAGTGGTCGATGGCCAGGGATTCCCACCTTCTCTTTGAGTGGTCGATGGCCAGGGATGACCACCTTCTCGAGCAGTGGTCGATGGCCAGGGATTCCCACTTTCTCTTTGAGTGGTCGATGGCCAGGGATTCCCACCTTCTCTTTGAGTGTTCGATGGCCAGGGATTGCCACCTTCTCGAGGAGAGGCTGATGGCCAGGGATTCCCACCTTCTCGAGGAGTGGTCGATGGCCAGGGATTCCCACCTTCTCGAGGAGTGGTTGATGGCCAGTGATTCCCACCTTCTCTTTGAGTGGCTGGATGCCAGGGATTCCCACCTTCTCGAGGAGTGGTCGATGGCCAGGGATTCCCACCTTCTCAAGGAGTGGTCGATGGCCAGGGATTCCCACCTTCTCTTTGAGTGGTCGATGGCCTGGGATTCCCACATTCTGGAGGAGTAGTCGATGGCCAGGGATTCCCACCTTCTCGAGGAGTGGTCGATGGCCAGGGATTCCCACCTTCCGGAGGAGTGGTCGATGGCCAGGGATTCCCACCTTCTCGAGGAGTGGTCGATGGCCAGGGATTCCCACCTTCCGGAGGAGTGGTCGATGGCCAGGGATTCCCACCTTCTCGAGGAGTGGTTGATGGCCAGGGATTCCCACCTTCTCGAGGAGTAGCCGATGGCCAGGGATTCCCACCTTCTCTTTGAGTGGTTGATGGCCAGGGATTCCCAACTTCTCTTTGAGTGGCCGATGGCCAGGGATTCCCACCTTCTCGAGGAGTGGTTGATGGTCAGGGATACCCACCTTCTCTTTGAGTGGCCGATGGCCAGGGATTCCCACCTTCTCGAGGAGTAGCCGATGGCCAGGGATTCCCACCTTCTCGAGGAGTGGCCGATGGCCAGGGATTCCCACCTTCTCGAGGAGTGGTCGATGGCCAGGGATTCCCAACTTCTCGAGGATGGTCGATGGCCAGGGATTCCCACCTTCTCTTTGAGTGGTCAATGGCCAGGGATTCCCACCTTCTCGAGGAGTGGCCGTTGGCCAGGGATTCCGACCTTCTTGGGGAGTAGTTGATGGCCAGGGATTCCCACCTTCTCTTTGAGTGGTCGATGGCCAGGGATTCCCACCTTCTCTTTGAGTGGTTGATGGCCAGGGATTCCCAACCTCTCTTTGAGTGGCCGATGGCCAGGGATTCCCACCTTCTTGAGGAGTGCTCGATGGCCAGGGATTCCCACCTTCTCGAGGAGTGGCCGATGGCCAGGGATTCCCACCTTCTCGAGGAGTGGTTGATGGCCAGGGATTCCCACCTTCTCGAGGAGTGGCCGATGGCCAGGGATTCCCAACATCTCTTTGAGTGGCCGATGGCCAGGGATTCCCACCTTCTCTTTGAGTGGTTGATGGCCAGGGATTCCCACCTTCTCTTTGAGTGGTTGATGGCCAGGGATTCCCAACTTCTCTTTGAGTGGCCGATGGCCAGGTATTCCCACCTTCTCGAGGAGTGGTTGATGGTCAGGGATTCCCACCTTCTCTTTGAGTGGCCGATGGCCAGGGATTCCCACCTTCTCTTTTAGTGGCCGATGGCCAGGGATTCCCACCTTCTCTTTGAGAGGACGATGGCCAGGGATTCCCAACTTCTCTTTGAGTGGACGATGGCTAGGGATTCCCAGCTTCTCTTTGTGAGGTCGACGGCCAGGAATTCCCACCTACACTTTAAGTGGCCGATGGCCAGGGATTCCCACCTTCTCGAGGAGTGGCCGATGGCCAGGGATTCGCACGTTCTCGAGGAGTGGTTGATGGCCAGGGATTCCCACCTTCTCGAGGAGTAGCCGATGGCCAGGGATTCCCACCTTCTCTTTGAGTGGTTGATGGCCAGGGATTCCCAACTTCTCTTTGAGTGGCCGATGGCCAGGGATTCCCAGCTTCTCGAGGAGTAGCCGATGGCCAGGGATTCCCACCTTCTCGAGGAGTGGCCGATGGCCAGGGATTCCCACATTCTCGAGGAGTGGTCGATGGCCAGAGATTCCCAACTTCTCGAGGAGTGGTCGATGGCCAGGGATTCCCACCTTCTCGAGGAGTGGTCGATGGCCAGGGATTCCCACCTTCTCGAGGAGTGGTTGATGGCCAGTGATTCCCACCTTCTCTTTGAGTGGCTGGATGCCAGGGATTCCCACCTTCTCGAGGAGTGGTCGATGGCCAGGGATTCCCACCTTCTCAAGGAGTGGTCGATGGCCAGGGATTCCCACCTTCTCTTTGAGTGGTCGATGGCCTGGGATTCCCACATTCTGGAGGAGTAGTCGATGGCCAGGGATTCCCACCTTCTCGAGGAGTGGTCGATGGCCAGGGATTCCCACCTTCCGGAGGAGTGGTCGATGGCCAGGGATTCCCACCTTCTCGAGGAGTGGTCGATGGCCAGGGATTCCCACCTTCCGGAGGAGTGGTCGATGGCCAGGGATTCCCACCTTCTCGAGGAGTGGTTGATGGCCAGGGATTCCCACCTTCTCGAGGAGTAGCCGATGGCCAGGGATTCCCACCTTCTCTTTGAGTGGTCGATGGCCAGGGATTCCCACCTGCTCTTTGAGTGGTTGATGGCCAGGGATTCCCAACTTCTCTTTGAGTGGCCGATGGCCAGGGATTCCCACCTTCTCGAGGAGTGGTTGATGGTCAGGGATACCCACCTTCTCTTTGAGTGGCCGATGGCCAGGGATTCCCACCTTCTCGAGGAGTAGCCGATGGCCAGGGATTCCCACCTTCTCGAGGAGTGGCCGATGGCCAGGGATTCCCACCTTCTCGAGGAGTGGTCGATGGCCAGGGATTCCCAACTTCTCGAGGATGGTCGATGGCCAGGGATTCCCACCTTCTCTTTGAGTGGTCAATGGCCAGGGATTCCCACCTTCTCGAGGAGTGGCCGTTGGCCAGGGATTCCGACCTTCTTGGGGAGTAGTTGATGGCCAGGGATTCCCACCTTCTCTTTGAGTGGTCGATGGCCAGGGATTCCCACCTTCTCTTTGAGTGGTTGATGGCCAGGGATTCCCAACCTCTCTTTGAGTGGCCGATGGCCAGGGATTCCCACCTTCTTGAGGAGTGCTCGATGGCCAGGGATTCCCACCTTCTCGAGGAGTGGCCGATGGCCAGGGATTCCCACCTTCTCGAGGAGTGGTTGATGGCCAGGGATTCCCACCTTCTCGAGGAGTGGCCGATGGCCAGGGATTCCCAACTTCTCTTTGAGTGGCCGATGGCCAGGGATTCCCACCTTCTCTTTGAGTGGTTGATGGCCAGGGATTCCCACCTTCTCTTTGAGTGGTTGATGGCCAGGGATTCCCAACTTCTCTTTGAGTGGCCGATGGCCAGGTATTCCCACCTTCTCGAGGAGTGGTTGATGGTCAGGGATTCCCACCTTCTCTTTGAGTGGCCGATGGCCAGGGATTCCCACCTTCTCTTTTAGTGGCCGATGGCCAGGGATTCCCACCTTCTCTTTGAGAGGACGATGGCCAGGGATTCCCAACTTCTCTTTGAGTGGACGATGGCTAGGGATTCCCAGCTTCTCTTTGTGAGGTCGACGGCCAGGAATTCCCACCTACACTTTAAGTGGCCGATGGCCAGGGATTCTCACCTTCTCGAGGAGTGGCCGATGGCCAGGGATTCGCACGTTCTCGAGGAGTGGTTGATGGCCAGGGATTCCCACCTTCTCGAGGAGTAGCCGATGGCCAGGGATTCCCACCTTCTCTTTGAGTGGTTGATGGCCAGGGATTCCCAACTTCTCTTTGAGTGGCCGATGGCCAGGGATTCCCAGCTTCTCGAGGAGTAGCCGATGGCCAGGGATTCCCACCTTCTCGAGGAGTGGCCGATGGCCAGGGATTCCCACATTCTCGAGGAGTGGTCGATGGCCAGAGATTCCCAACTTCTCGAGGAGTGGTCGATGGCCAGGGATTCCCAACTTCTCTTTGAGTGGTCAATGGCCTGGGATTCCCACCTTCTCGAGGAGTGGCCGTTGGCCAGGGATTCCCACCTTCTTGGGGAGTGGTTGATGGCCAGGGATTCCCACCTTCTCTTTGAGTGGTCGATGGCCAGGGTTTCCCACCTTCTCGAGGAGTGGTCGATGGCCAGGGATTCCCAACTTCTCGAGGAGTGATTGATGGCCAGGGATTCCCACCTTCTCTTTGAGTGGCCGGATGCCAGGGATTCCCACCTTCTCGAGGAGTGGTCGATGGCCAGGGATTCCCACCTTCTCGAGGAGTGGTTGATGGCCAGGGATTCCCACCTTCTCTTTGAATGGCCGGATGCCAGGGATTCCCAGCTTCTCTTTGAGTGGTCGACGGCCAGGGATTCCCACTTACTCTTTAAGTGGCCGATGGCCAGGGATTCCCACCTTCTCGAGGAGTGGCCGATGGCCAGGGATTCCCACGTTCTCGAGGAGTGGTTGATGGCCAGGGATTCCCACCTTCTCGAGGAGTAGCCGATGGCCAGGGATTCCCACCTTCTCTTTGAGTGGTCGATGGCCAGGGATTCCCACCTTCTCTTTGAGTGGTTGATGGCCAGGGATTCCCAACTTCTCTTTGAGTGGCCGATGGCCAGGGATTCCCACCTTCTCGAGGAGTGGTTGATGGTCAGGGATTCCCACCTTCTCTTTGAGTGGCCGATGGCCAGGGATTCCCACCTTCTCGAGGAGTAGCCGATGGCCAGGGATTACCACCTTCTCGAGGAGTGGCCGATGGCCAGGGATTCCCACCTTCTCGAGGAGTGGTCGATGGCCAGGGATTCCCAACTTCTCGAGGAGTGGTCGATGGCCAGGGATTCCCACCTTCTCTTTGAGTGGTCAATGGCCAGGGATTCCCACCTTCTCGAGGAGTGGCCGTTGGCCAGGGATTCCGACCTTCTTGGGAGTGGTTGATGGCCAGGGATTCCCACCTTCTCTTTGAGTGGTCGATGACCAGGGATTCCCACCTTCTCTTTGAGTGGTCGATGGCCAGGGATTCCCACCTTCTCGAGGAGTGGTTGATGGCCAGGGATTCCCACCTTCTCTTTGAGTGGCTGGATGCCGGGGATTCCCACCTTCTCGAGGAGTGGTCGATGGCCAGGGATTCCCACCTTCTCTTTGAGTGGTCGATGGCCAGGGATTCCCAACTTCTCGAGGAGTGGTCGATGGCCAGGGATTCCCACCTTCTCGAGGAGTGGTCGATGGCCAGGGATTCCCACCTTCTCGAGGAGTGGTCGATGGCCAGGGATTCCCACCTTCTCGAGGAGTGGTCGATCGCCAGGGATTCCCACGTTCTCTTTGAGTGGCCGCTGGCCAGGGATTCACACCTTCTCGAGGAGTGGTCGATGGCCAGGGATTCCCACCTTCTCGAGGAGTGGTCGATGGCCAGGGATTCCCACCTTCTCGAGGAGTGGTCGATCGCCAGGGATTCCCACGTTCTCTTTGAGTGGCCGCTGGCCAGGGATTCACACCTTCTCGAGGAGTGGTCGATGGCCAGGGATTCCCACCTTCTCGAGGAGTGGTTGAAGGCCAGGAATTCCCACCTTCTCGAGGAGTGGCCAATGGCCAGGGATTCCCACCTTCTCTTTGAGTGGCCGATGGCCAGGGATTCCCACCTTCTCGAGGAGTAGCCGATGGACAGGGATTCCCACCTTCTCTTTGAGTGGTCAATGGCCAGGGATTCCCACCTTCTCGAGGAGTGGTTGATGGCCAGGGATTCCCACCTTCTCTTTGAGTGGCTGGATGCCGGGGATTCCCACCTTCTCGAGGAGTGGTCGATGGCCAGGGATTCCCACCTTCTCGAGGAGTGGTCGATGGCCAGGGATTCCCACCTTCTCGAGGAGTGGTCGATCGCCAGGGATTCCCACGTTCTCTTTGAGTGGCCGCTGGCCAGGGATTCACACCTTCTCGAGGAGTGGTCGATGGCCAGGGATTCCCACCTTCTCGAGGAGTGGTTGAAGGCCAGGAATTCCCACCTTCTCGAGGAGTGGCCAATGGCCAGGGATTCCCACCTTCTCTTTGAGTGGCCGATGGCCAGGGATTCCCACCTTCTCGAGGAGTAGCCGATGGACAGGGATTCCCACCTTCTCTTTGAGTGGTCAATGGCCAGGGATTCCCACCTTCTCGAGGAGTGGCCGTTGGCCAGGGATTCCGACCTTCTTGGGGAGTGGTTGATGGCCAGGGATTCCCACCTTCTCTTTGAGTGGTCGATGACCAGGGATTCCCACCTTCTCTTTGAGTGGTCGATGGCCAGGGATTCCCACCTTCTCGAGGAGTGGTTGATGGCCAGGGATTCCCACCTTCTCTTTGAGTGGCTGGATGCCGGGGATTCCCACCTTCTCGAGGAGTGGTCGATGGCCAGGGATTCCCACCTTCTCGAGGAGTGGTCGATGGCCAGGGATTCCCACCTTCTCGAGGAGTGGTCGATCGCCAGGGATTCCCACGTTCTCTTTGAGTGGCCGCTGGCCAGGGATTCACACCTTCTCGAGGAGTGGTCGATGGCCAGGGATTCCCACCTTCTCGAGGAGTGGTTGAAGGCCAGGAATTCCCACCTTCTCGAGGAGTGGCCAATGGCCAGGGATTCCCACCTTCTCTTTGAGTGGCCGATGGCCAGGGATTCCCACCTTCTCGAGGAGTAGCCGATGGACAGGGATTCCCACCTTCTCAAGGAGTGGTCGATGGCCAGGGATTCCCACCTTCTCAAGGAGTGGTCGATGGCCAGGGATTCCCACCTTCTCTTTGAGTGGTCGATGGCCTGGGATTCCCACATTCTGGAGGAGTAGTCGATGACCAGGGATTCCCACCTTCTCGAGGAGTGGTCGATGGCCAGGGATTCCCACCTTCCGGAGGAGTGGTCGATGGCCAGGGATTCCCACCTTCTCGAGGAGTGGTCGATGGCCAGGGATTCCCACCTTCCGGAGTAGTGTTCGATGGCCAGGGATTCCCACCTTCTCGAGGAGTGGTTGATGGCCAGGGATTCCCACCTTCTCGAGGAGTAGCCGATGGCCAGGGATTCCCACCTTCTCTTTGAGTGGTCGATGGCCAGGGATCCCACCTTCTCTTTGAGTGGTTGATGGCCAGGGATTCCCAACTTCTCTTTGAGTGGCCGATGGCCAGGGATTCCCACCTTCTCGAGGAGTGGTTGATGGTCAGGGATTCCCACCTTCTCTTTGAGTGGCCGATGGCCAGGGATTCCCACCTTCTCGAGGAGTAGCCGATGGCCAGGGATTCCCACCTTCTCGAGGAGTGGCCGATGGCCAGGGATTCCCACCTTCTCGAGGAGTGGTCGATGGCCAGGGATTCCCAACTTCTCGAGGATGGTCGATGGCCAGGGATTCCCACCTTCTCTTTGAGTGGTCAATGGCCAGGGATTCCCACCTTCTCGAGGAGTGGCCGTTGGCCAGGGATTCCGACCTTCTTGGGGAGTAGTTGATGGCCAGGGATTCCCACCTTCTCTTTGAGTGGTCGATGGCCAGGGATTCCCACCTTCTCTTTGAGTGGTTGATGGCCAGGGATTCCCAACCTCTCTTTGAGTGGCCGATGGCCAGGGATTCCCACCTTCTTGAGGAGTGCTCGATGGCCAGGGATTCCCACCTTCTCGAGGAGTGGCCGATTGCCAGGGATTCCCACCTTCTCGAGGAGTGGTTGATGGCCAGGGATTCCCACCTTCTCGAGGAGTGGCCGATGGCCAGGGATTCCCAACTTCTCTTTGAGTGGCCGATGGCCAGGGATTCCCACCTTCTCTTTGAGTGGTTGATGGCCAGGGATTCCCACCTTCTCTTTGAGTGGTTGATGGCCTGGGATTCCCAACTTCTCTTTGAGTGGCCGATGGCCAGGGATTCCCACCTTCTCGAGGAGTGGTTGATGGTCAGGGATTCCCACCTTCTCTTTGAGTGGCCGATGACCAGGGATTCCCACCTTCTCTTTGAGTGGCCGATGGCCAGGGATTCCCACCTTCTCTTTGAGAGGACGATGGCCAGGGATTCCCAACTTCTCTTTGAGTGGACGATGGCTAGGGATTCCCAGCTTCTCTTTGTGTGGTCGACGGCCAGGAATTCCCACCTACACTTTAAGTGGCCGATGGCCAGGGATTCCCACCTTCTCGAGGAGTGGCCGATGGCCAGGGATTCCCACGTTCTCGAGGAGTGGTTGATGGCCAGGGATTCCCACCTTCTCGAGGAGTAGCCGATGGCCAGGGATTCCCACCTTCTCTTTGAGTGGTCGATGGCCAGGGATTTCCACCGTCTCTTTGAGTGGTTGATGGTCAGGGATTCCCAACTTCTCTTTGAGTTGCCGATGGCCAGGGATTCCCAGCTTCTCGAGGAGTAGCCGATGGCCAGGGATTCCCACCTTCTCGAGGAGTTGCCGATGGCCAGGGATTCCCACATTCTCGAGGAGTGGTCGATGGTCAGGGATTCCCAACTTCTCGAGGAGTGGTCGATGGCCAGGGATTCCCAACTTCTCTTTGAGTGGTCAATGGCCAGGGATTCCCACCTTCTCGAGGAGTGGCCGTTGGCCAGGGATTCCCACCTTCTTGGGGAGTGGTTGATGGCCAGGGATTCCCACCTTCTCTTTGAGTGGTCGATGGCCAGGGATTCCCACCTTCTCGAGGAGTGGTCGATGGCCAGGGATTCCCAACTTCTCGAGGAGTGATTGATGGCCAGGGATTCCCACCTTCTCTTTGAGTGGCCGGATGCCAGGGATTCCCACCTTCTCGAGGAGTGGTCGATGGCCAGGGATTCCCACCTTCTCGAGGAGTGGTTGATGGCCAGGGATTCCCACCTTCTCTTTGAATGGCCGGATGCCAGGGATTCCCAGCTTCTCTTTGAGTGGTCGACGGCCAGGGATTCCCACCTACTCTTTAAGTGGCCGATGGCCAGGGATTCCCACCTTCTCGAGGAGTGGCCGATGGCCAGGGATTCCCACGTTCTCGAGGAGTGGTTGATGGCCAGGGATTCCCACCTTCTCGAGGAGTAGCCGATGGCCAGGGATTCCCACCTTCTCTTTGAGTGGTCGATGGCCAGGGATTCCCACCTTCTCTTTGAGTGATTGATGGCCAGGGATTCCCAACTTCTCTTTGAGTGGCCGATGGCCAGGGATTCCCACCTTCTCGAGGAGTGGTTGATGGTCAGGGATTCACACCTTCTCTTTGAGTGGCCGATGGCCAGGGATTCCCACCTTCTCGAGGAGTAGCCGATGGCCAGGGATTCCCACCTTCTCGAGGAGTGGCCGATGACCAGGGATTCCCACCTTCTCGAGGAGTGGTCGATGGCCAGGGATTCCCAACTTCTCGAGGAGTGGTCGATGGCCAGGGATTCCCACCTTCTCTTTGAGTGGTCAATGGCCAGGGATTCCCACCTTCTCGAGGAGTGGCCGTTGGCCAGGGATTCCGACCTTCTTGGGGAGTGGTTGATGGCCAGGGATTCCCACCTTCTCTTTGAGTGGTCGATGACCAGGGATTCCCACCTTCTCTTTGAGTGGTCGATGGCCAGGGATTCCCACCTTCTCGAGGAGTGGTTGATGGCCAGGGATTCCCACCTTCTCTTTGAGTGGCTGGATGCCGGGGATTCCCACCTTCTCGAGGAGTGGTCGATGGCCAGGGATTCCCACCTTCTCTTTGAGTGGTCGATGGCCAGGGATTCCCAACTTCTCGAGGAGTGGTCGATGGCCAGGGATTCCCACCTTCTCGAGGAGTGGTCGATGGCCAGGGATTCCCACCTTCTCGAGGAGTGGTCGATGGCCAGGGATTCCCACCTTCTCGAGGAGTGGTCGATCGCCAGGGATTCCCACGTTCTCTTTGAGTGGCCGCTGGCCAGGGATTCACACCTTCTCGAGGAGTGGTCGATGGCCAGGGATTCCCACCTTCTCGAGGAGTGGTTGATGGCCAGGAATTCACACCTTCTCGATGAGTGGCCAATGGCCAGGGATTCCCACCTTCTCTTTGAGTGGCCGATGGCCAGGGATTCCCACCTTCTCGAGGAGTAGCCGATGGACAGGGATTCCCACCTTCTCAAGGAGTGGTCGATGGCCAGGGATTCCCACCTTCTCTTTGAGTGGTCGATGGCCAGGGATTCCCACCTTCTCGAGGAGTGCTTGATGGCCAGGCATTCCCACCTTCTCTTTGAGTGGCCGATGGCCAGGGATTCCCAACTTCTCTTTGCGTGTTTGATGGCCAGGGATTCCCACCTTCTCGAGGAGTGGCCGATGGCCAGGGATTCCCACTATCTCTTTCAGTGTTTGATGGCCAGGGATTCCCACCTTCTCTTTGAGTGGCCGATGGCCAGGGATTCCCACCTTCTCTTTGAGTGGCCGATGGCCAGGGATTCCGACCTTCTCTTTGAGTGTTTGATGGCCAGGGATTACCACCTTCTCTTTGGGTGGTCGATGGCCAGGGATTCCCACCTTCTCGAGGAGTGGCCGATGGCCAGGGATTCCCACCTTCTCGAGGAGTGGCCGATGGCCAGGGATTCCCACCTTCTCTTTGAGTGGTTGATGGCTAGGGATTCCCACCTTCTCTTTGAGTGGTCAATGGCCAGGGATTCCCACCTTCTCGAGGAGTGGCCGATGGCCAGGGATTCCCAACTTCTCGAGGAGTGGTCGATGGCCAGGGATGACCACCTTCTCGAGGAGTGGTCGATGGCCAGGGATTCCCACCTTCTCTTTGAGTGGTCGATGGCCAGGGTTGACCACCTTCTCGAGCAGTGGTCGATGGCCAGGGATTCCCACTTTCTCTTTGAGTGGTCGATGGCCAGGGATTCCCACCTTCTCTTTGAGTGTTCGATGGCCAGGGATTGCCACCTTCTCGAGGAGAGGCTGATGGCCAGGGATTCCCACCTTCTCGAGGAGTGGTCGATGGCCAGGGATTCCCACCTTCTCGAGGAGTGGTTGATGGCCAGTGATTCCCACCTTCTCTTTGAGTGGCTGGATGCCAGGGATTCCCACCTTCTCGAGGAGTGGTCGATGGCCAGGGATTCCCACCTTCTCAAGGAGTGGTCGATGGCCAGGGATTCCCACCTTCTCTTTGAGTGGTCGATGGCCTGGGATTCCCACATTCTGGAGGAGTAGTCGATGGCCAGGCATTCCCACCTTCTCGAGGAGTGGTCGATGGCCAGGGATTCCCACCTTCCGGAGGAGTGGTCGATGGCCAGGGATTCCCACCTTCTCGAGGAGTGGTCGATGGCCAGGGATTCCCACCTTCCGGAGGAGTGGTCGATGGCGAGGGATTCCCACCTTCTCGAGGAGTGGTTGATGGCCAGGGATTCCCACCTTCTCGAGGAGTAGCCGATGGCCAGGGATTCCCACCTTCTCTTTGAGTGGTCGATGGCCAGGGATTCCCACCTTCTCTTTGAGTGGTTGATGGCCAGGGATTCCCAACTTCTCTTTGAGTGGCCGATGGCCAGGGATTCCCACCTTCTCGAGGAGTGGTTGATGGTCAGGGATTCCCACCTTCTCTTTGAGTGGCCGATGGCCAGGGATTCCCACCTTCTCGAGGAGTAGCCGATGGCCAGGGATTCCCACCTTCTCGAGGAGTGGCCGATGGCCAGGGATTCCCACCTTCTCGAGGAGTGGTCGATGGCCAGGGATTCCCAACTTCTCGAGGATGGTCGATGGCCAGGGATTCCCACCTTCTCTTTGAGTGGTCAATGGCCAGGGATTCCCACCTTCTCGAGGAGTGGCCGTTGGCCAGGGATTCCGACCTTCTTGGGGAGTAGTTGATGGCCAGGGATTCCCACCTTCTCTTTGAGTGGTCGATGGCCAGGGATTCCCACCTTCTCTTTGAGTGGTTGATGGCCAGGGATTCCCAACCTCTCTTTGAGTGGCCGATGGCCAGGGATTCCCACCTTCTCGAGGAGTGCTCGATGGCCAGGGATTCCCACCTTCTCGAGGAGTGGCCGATGGCCAGGGATTCCCACCTTCTCGAGGAGTGGTTGATGGCCAGGGATTCCCACCTTCTCGAGGAGTGGCCGATGGCCAGGGATTCCCAACTTCTCTTTGAGTGGCCGATGGCCAGGGATTCCCACCTTCTCTTTGAGTGGTTGATGGCCAGGGATTCCCACCTTCTCTTTGAGTGGTTGATGGCCAGGGATTCCCAACTTCTCTTTGAGTGGCCGATGGCCAGGGATTCCCACCTTCTCGAGGAGTGGTTGATGGTCAGGGATTCCCACCTTCTCTTTGAGTGGCCGATGGCCAGGGATTCCCACCTTCTCTTTGAGTGGCCGATGGCCAGGGATTCCCACCTTCTCTTTGAGAGGACGATGGCCAGGGATTCCCAACTTCTCTTTGAGTGGCCGATGGCCAGGGATTCCCACCTTCTCGAGGAGTGCACGATGGCCAGGGATTCCCACCTTCTCTTTGAGTGGTCGATGGCCAGGGATGACCACCTTCTCGAGGAGTAGCCGATGGCCAGGGATTCCCACCTTCTTGAGGAGTGCTCGATGGCCAGGGATTCCCAACTTCTCGAGGAGTAGTCGATGGCCAGGGATTCCCAACTTCTCTTTGAGTGGTCGATGGCCAGGGATTCCCACCTGCTCGAGGAGTGGCCGTTGGCCAGGGATTCCCACCTTCTCGAGGAGTGGTCGATGGCCAGGGTTTCCCACCTTCTCTTTGAGTGGTCGATGGCCAGGGATTCCCACCTTCTCTTTGAGTGGCCGATGGCCAGGGATTCCCACCTTCTCGAGGAGTGGTCGATGGCCAGGGATTCCCAACTTCTCTTTGAGTGGCCGATGGCCAGGGATTATCACCTTCTCTTTGAGTGGTCGATGGCCAGGGATTCCCACCTACACTTTGAGTGGCCGATGGCCAGGGATACCCACCTTCTCTGTGAGTGGTCGATGTCCAGGGATTCCCACCTTCTGTTTAAGTGGTCGATTGCCAGGGATTCCCACCTTCTTGAGGAGTGCTCGATGGCCAGGTTTTCCCACCATCTCGAGGAGTGGCCGATGGCCAGGGATTCCCACCTTCTCTTTGAGTGGCCGATGGCCAGGGATTCCCAACTTCTCTTTGAGTGGCCGATGGCCAGGGATTCCCAACTTCTCTTTGAGTGGCCGATGGCCAGGGATGACCACCTTCTCGGGGAGTGGTCGATGGCCAGGCATTCCCACCTACTCTTTGAGTGGCCGATGGCCAGGGATTCCCACCTTCTCGAGGAGTGGCCGATGGCCAGGGATTCCCACCTTCTCGAGGAGTGGTTGATGGCCAGGGATTCCCACCTTCTCAAGGAGTGGCCGATGGCCAGGGATTCCCAACTTCTCCTTGAGTGGCCGATGGCCAGGGATTCCCACCTTCTCTTTGAGTGGTCGATGGCCAGGGATTCCCACCTACTCTTTGAGTGGATGATGGCCAGGGATTCCCACCTTCTCGAGGAGTGGCCGATGGCTAGGGATTCCCACCTTCTCGAGGAGTGGCCGATGGCCAGGGATTCCCAACTTCTCTTTGAGTGGACGATGGCTAGGGATTCCCAGCTTCTCTTTGTGTGGTCGACGGCCAGGAATTCCCACCTACACTTTAAGTGGCCGATGGCCAGGGATTTCCACCTTCTCGAGGAGTAGCCGATGGCCAGGGATTCCCACCTTCTCTTTGAGTGGTCGATGGCCAGGGATTTCCACCGTCTCTTTGAGTGGTTGATGGCCAGGGATTCCCAACTTCTCTTTGAGTGTCCGATGGCCAGGGATTTCCACCTTCTCGAGGAGTGGTTGATGGTCAGGGATTCCCACCTTCTCTTTGAGTGTTCGATGGCCAGGCATTGCCACCTTCTCGAGGAGAGGCTGATGGCCAGGGATTCCCACCTTCTCGAGGAGTGGTCGATGGCCAGGGATTCCCACCTTCTCGAGGAGTGGTTGATGGCCAGTGATTCCCACCTTCTCTTTGAGTGGCTGGATGCCAGGGATTCCCACCTTCTCGAGGAGTGGTTGATGGCCAGGGATTCCCACCTTCTCGAGGAGTAGCCGATGGCCAGGGATTCCCACCTTCTCTTTGAGTGGTCGATGGCCAGGGATTTCCACCGTCTCTTTGAGTGGTTGATGGCCAGGGATTCCCAACTTCTCTTTGAGTGTCCGATGGCCAGGGATTTCCACCTTCTCGAGGAGTGGTTGATGGTCAGGGATTCCCACCTTCTCTTTGAGTGTTCGATGGCCAGGGATTGCCACCTTCTCGAGGAGAGGCTGATGGCCAGGGATTCCCACCTTCTCGAGGAGTGGTCGATGGCCAGGGATTCCCACCTTCTCGAGGAGTGGTTGATGGCCAGTGATTCCCACCTTCTCTTTGAGTGGCTGGATGCCAGGGATTCCCACCTTCTCGAGGAGTGGTCGATGGCCAGGGATTCCCACCTTCTCAAGGAGTGGTCGATGGCCAGGGATTCCCACCTTCTCTTTGAGTGGTCGATGGCCTGGGATTCCCACATTCTGGAGGAGTAGTCGATGGCCAGGGATTCCCACCTTCTCGAGGAGTGGTCGATGGCCAGGGATTCCCACCTTCCGGAGGAGTGGTCGATGGCCAGGGATTCCCACCTTCTCGAGGAGTGGTCGATGGCCAGGGATTCCCACCTTCTCGAGGAGTGGTTGATGGCCAGTGATTCCCACCTTCTCTTTGAGTGGCTGGATGCCAGGGATTCCCACCTTCTCGAGGAGTGGTCGATGGCCAGGGATTCCCACCTTCTCAAGGAGTGGTCGATGGCCAGGGATTCCCACCTTCTCTTTGAGTGGTCGATGGCCTGGGATTCCCACATTCTGGAGGAGTAGTCGATGGCCAGGGATTCCCACCTTCTCGAGGAGTGGTCGATGGCCAGGGATTCCCACCTTCCGGAGGAGTGGTCGATGGCCAGGGATTCCCACCTTCTCGAGGAGTGGTCGATGGCCAGGGATTCCCACCTTCCGGAGGAGTGGTCGATGGCGAGGGATTCCCACCTTCTCGAGGAGTGGTTGATGGCCAGGGATTCCCACCTTCTCGAGGAGTAGCCGATGGCCAGGGATTCCCACCTTCTCTTTGAGTGGTCGATGGCCAGGGATTCCCACCTTCTCTTTGAGTGGTTGATGGCCAGGGATTCCCAACTTCTCTTTGAGTGGCCGATGGCCAGGGATTCCCACCTTCTCGAGGAGTGGTTGATGGTCAGGGATTCCCACCTTCTCTTTGAGTGGCCGATGGCCAGGGATTCCCACCTTCTCGAGGAGTAGCCGATGGCCAGGGATTCCCACCTTCTCGAGGAGTGGCCGATGGCCAGGGATTCCCACCTTCTCGAGGAGTGGTCGATGGCCAGGGATTCCCAACTTCTCGATGATGGTCGATGGCCAGGGATTCCCACCTTCTCTTTGAGTGGCCGATGGCCAGGGATTCCCAACTTCTCTTTGAGTGGCCGATGGCCAGGGATTCCCACCTTCTCTTTGAGTGGTTGATGGCCAGGGATTCCCACCTTCTCTTTGAGTGGTTGATGGCCAGGGATTCCCAACTTCTCTTTGAGTGGCCGATGGCCAGGGATTCCCACCTTCTCGAGGAGTGGTTGATGGTCAGGGATTCCCACCTTCTCTTTGAGTGGCCGATGGCCAGGGATTCCCACCTTCTCTTTGAGTGGCCGATGGCCAGGGATTCCCACCTTCTCTTTGAGAGGACGATGGCCAGGGATTCCCAACTTCTCTTTGAGTGGCCGATGGCCAGGGATTCCCACCTTCTCGAGGATTGCACGATGGCCAGGGAATCCCACCTTCTCTTTGAGTGGTCGATGGCCAGGGATGACCACCTTCTCGAGGAGTAGCCGATGGCCAGGGATTCCCACCTTCTTGAGGAGTGCTCGATGGCCAGGGATTCCCAACTTCTCGAGGAGTAGTCGATGGCCAGGGATTCCCAACTTCTCTTTGAGTGGTCGATGGCCAGGGATTCCCACCTGCTCGAGGAGTGGCCGTTGGCCAGGGATTCCCACCTTCTCGAGGAGTGGTCGATGGCCAGGGTTTCCCACCTTCTCTTTGAGTGGTCGATGGCCAGGGATTCCCACCTTCTCTTTGAGAGGCCGATGGCCAGGGATTCCCACCTTCTCGAGGAGTGGTCGATGGCCAGGGATTCCCAACTTCTCTTTGAGTGGCCGATGGCCAGGGATTATCACCTTCTCTTTGAGTGGTCGATGGCCAGGGATTCCCACCTACACTTTGAGTGGCCGATGGCCAGGGATACCCACCTTCTCTGTGAGTGGTCGATGTCCAGGGATTCCCACCTTCTGTTTAAGTGGTCGATTGCCAGGGATTCCCACCTTCTTGAGGAGTGCTCGATGGCCAGGGTTTCCCACCATCTCGAGGAGTGGCCGATGGCCAGGGATTCCCACCTTCTCTTTGAGTGGCCGATGGCCAGGGATTCCCAACTTCTCTTTGAGTGGCCGATGGCCAGGGATTCCCAACTTCTCTTTGAGTGGCCGATGGCCAGGGATGACCACCTTCTCGGGGAGTGGTCGATGGCCAGGCATTCCCACCTACTCTTTGAGTGGCCGATGGCCAGGGATTCCCCCCTTCTCGAGGAGTGGCCGATGGCCAGGGATTCCCACCTTCTCGAGGAGTGGTTGATGGCCAGGGATTCCCACCTTCTCAAGGAGTGGCCGATGGCCAGGGATTCCCAACTTCTCCTTGAGTGGCCGATGGCCAGGGATTCCCACCTTCTCTTTGAGTGGTCGATGGCCAGGGATTCCCACCTACTCTTTGAGTGGATGATGGCCAGGGATTCCCACCTTCTCGAGGAGTGGCCGATGGCTAGGGATTCCCACCTTCTCGAGGAGTGGCCGATGGCCAGGGATTCCCAACTTCTCTTTGAGTGGACGATGGCTAGGGATTCCCAGCTTCTCTTTGTGTGGTCGACGGCCAGGAATTCCCACCTACACTTTAAGTGGCCGATGGCCAGGGATTTCCACCTTCTCGAGGAGTAGCCGATGGCCAGGGATTCCCACCTTCTCTTTGAGTGGTCGATGGCCAGGGATTTCCACCGTCTCTTTGAGTGGTTGATGGCCAGGGATTCCCAACTTCTCTTTGAGTGTCCGATGGCCAGGGATTTCCACCTTCTCGAGGAGTGGTTGATGGTCAGGGATTCCCACCTTCTCTTTGAGTGTTCGATGGCCAGGCATTGCCACCTTCTCGAGGAGAGGCTGATGGCCAGGGATTCCCACCTTCTCGAGGAGTGGTCGATGGCCAGGGATTCCCACCTTCTCGAGGAGTGGTTGATGGCCAGTGATTCCCACCTTCTCTTTGAGTGGCTGGATGCCAGGGATTCCCACCTTCTCGAGGAGTGGTTGATGGCCAGGGATTCCCACCTTCTCGAGGAGTAGCCGATGGCCAGGGATTCCCACCTTCTCTTTGAGTGGTCGATGGCCAGGGATTTCCACCGTCTCTTTGAGTGGTTGATGGCCAGGGATTCCCAACTTCTCTTTGAGTGTCCGATGGCCAGGGATTTCCACCTTCTCGAGGAGTGGTTGATGGTCAGGGATTCCCACCTTCTCTTTGAGTGTTCGATGGCCAGGGATTGCCACCTTCTCGAGGAGAGGCTGATGGCCAGGGATTCCCACCTTCTCGAGGAGTGGTCGATGGCCAGGGATTCCCACCTTCTCGAGGAGTGGTTGATGGCCAGTGATTCCCACCTTCTCTTTGAGTGGCTGGATGCCAGGGATTTCCACCTTCTCGAGGAGTGGTCAATGGCCAGGGATTCCCACCCTCTCAAGGAGTGGTCGATGGCCAGGGATTCCCACCTTCTCGAGGAGTGGTCGATCGCCAGGGATTCCCACGTTCTCTTTGAGTGGCCTCTGGCCAGGGATTCACACCTTCTCGAGGAGTGGTCGATGGCCTGGGATTCCCACCTTCTCGAGGAGTGGTTGATGGCCAGGAATTCCCACCTTCTCGAGGAGTGGCCAATGGCCAGGGATTCCCACCTTCTCTTTGAGTGGCCGATGGCCAGGGATTCCCACCTTCTCGAGGAGTAGCCGATGGACAGGGATTCCCACCTTCTCAAGGAGTGGTCGATGGCCAGGGATTCCCACCTTCTCTTTGAGTGGTCGATGGCCAGGGATTCCCACCTTCTCGAGGAGTGCTTGATGGCCAGGCATTCCCACCTTCTCTTTGAGTGGCCGATGGCCAGGGATTCCCAACTTCTCTTTGAGTGTTTGATGGCCAGGGATTCCCACCTTCTCGAGGAGTGGCCGATGGCCAGGGATTCCCACTATCTCTTTCAGTGTTTGATGGCCAGGGATTCCCACCTTCTCTTTGAGTGGCCGATGGCCAGGGATTCCCACCTTCTCTTTGAGTGGCCGATGGCCAGGGATTCCGACCTTCTCTTTGAGTGTTTGATGGCCAGGGATTACCACCTTCTCTTTGGGTGGTCGATGGCCAGGGATTCCCACCTTCTCGAGGAGTGGCCGATGGCCAGGGATTCCCACCTTCTCGAGGAGTGGCCGATGGCCAGGGATTCCCACCTTCTCTTTGAGTGGTTGATGGCCAGGGATTCCCAACTTCTCTTTGAGTGGCCGATGGCCAGGGATTCCCACCTTCTCGAGGAGTGGTTGATGGTCAGGGATTCCCACCTTCTCTTTGAGTGGCCGATGGCCAGGGATTCCCACCTTCTCGAGGAGTAGCCGATGGCCAGGGATTCCCACCTTCTCGAGGAGTGGCCGATGGCCAGGGATTCCCACCTTCTCGAGGAGTGGTCGATGGCCAGGGATTCCCAACTTCTCGAGGATGGTCGATGGCCAGGGATTCCCACCTTCTCTTTGAGTGGTCAATGGCCAGGGATTCCCACCTTCTCGAGGAGTGGCCGTTGGCCAGGGATTCCGACCTTCTTGGGGAGTAGTTGATGGCCAGGGATTCCCACCTTCTCTTTGAGTGGTCGATGGCCAGGGATTCCCACCTTCTCTTTGAGTGGTTGATGGCCAGGGATTCCCAACCTCTCTTTGAGTGGCCGATGGCCAGGGATTCCCACCTTCTCGAGGAGTGCTCGATGGCCAGGGATTCCCACCTTCTCGAGGAGTGGCCGATGGCCAGGGATTCCCACCTTCTCGAGGAGTGGTTGATGGCCAGGGATTCCCACCTTCTCGAGGAGTGGCCGATGGCCAGGGATTCCCAACTTCTCTTTGAGTGGCCGATGGCCAGGGATTCCCACCTTCTCTTTGAGTGGTTGATGGCCAGGGATTCCCACCTTCTCTTTGAGTGGTTGATGGCCAGGGATTCCCAACTTCTCTTTGAGTGGCCGATGGCCAGGGATTCCCACCTTCTCGAGGAGTGGTTGATGGTCAGGGATTCCCACCTTCTCTTTGAGTGGCCGATGGCCAGGGATTCCCACCTTCTCTTTGAGTGGCCGATGGCCAGGGATTCCCACCTTCTCTTTGAGAGGACGATGGCCAGGGATTCCCAACTTCTCTTTGAGTGGCCGATGGCCAGGGATTCCCACCTTCTCGAGGAGTGCACGATGGCCAGGGATTCCCACCTTCTCTTTGAGTGGTCGATGGCCAGGGATGACCACCTTCTCGAGGAGTAGCCGATGGCCAGGGATTCCCACCTTCTTGAGGAGTGCTCGATGGCCAGGGATTCCCAACTTCTCGAGGAGTAGTCGATGGCCAGGGATTCCCAACTTCTCTTTGAGTGGTCGATGGCCAGGGATTCCCACCTGCTCGAGGAGTGGCCGTTGGCCAGGGATTCCCACCTTCTCGAGGAGTGGTCGATGGCCAGGGTTTCCCACCTTCTCTTTGAGTGGTCGATGGCCAGGGATTCCCACCTTCTCTTTGAGTGGCCGATGGCCAGGGATTCCCACCTTCTCGAGGAGTGGTCGATGGCCAGGGATTCCCAACTTCTCTTTGAGTGGCCGATGGCCAGGGATTATCACCTTCTCTTTGAGTGGTCGATGGCCAGGGATTCCCACCTACACTTTGAGTGGCCGATGGCCAGGGATACCCACCTTCTCTGTGAGTGGTCGATGTCCAGGGATTCCCACCTTCTGTTTAAGTGGTCGATTGCCAGGGATTCCCACCTTCTTGAGGAGTGCTCGATGGCCAGGGTTTCCCACCATCTCGAGGAGTGGCCGATGGCCAGGGATTCCCACCTTCTCTTTGAGTGGCCGATGGCCAGGGATTCCCAACTTCTCTTTGAGTGGCCGATGGCCAGGGATTCCCAACTTCTCTTTGAGTGGCCGATGGCCAGGGATGACCACCTTCTCGGGGAGTGGTCGATGGCCAGGCATTCCCACCTACTCTTTGAGTGGCCGATGGCCAGGGATTCCCACCTTCTCGAGGAGTGGCCGATGGCCAGGGATTCCCACCTTCTCGAGGAGTGGTTGATGGCCAGGGATTCCCACCTTCTCAAGGAGTGGCCGATGGCCAGGGATTCCCAACTTCTCCTTGAGTGGCCGATGGCCAAAGATTCCCACCTTCTCTTTGAGTGGTCGATGGCCAGGGATTCCCACCTACTCTTTGAGTGGATGATGGCCAGGGATTCCCACCTTCTCGAGGAGTGGCCGATGGCTAGGGATTCCCACCTTCTCGAGGAGTGGCCGATGGCCAGGGATTCCCAACTTCTCTTTGAGTGGACGATGGCTAGGGATTCCCAGCTTCTCTTTGTGTGGTCGACGGCCAGGAATTCCCACCTACACTTTAAGTGGCCGATGGCCAGGAATTTCCACCTTCTCGAGGAGTAGCCGATGGCCAGGGATTCCCACCTTCTCTTTGAGTGGTCGATGGCCAGGGATTTCCACCGTCTCTTTGAGTGGTTGATGGCCAGGGATTCCCAACTTCTCTTTGAGTGTCCGATGGCCAGGGATTTCCACCTTCTCGAGGAGTGGTTGATGGTCAGGGATTCCCACCTTCTCTTTGAGTGTTCGATGGCCAGGCATTGCCACCTTCTCGAGGAGAGGCTGATGGCCAGGGATTCCCACCTTCTCGAGGAGTGGTCGATGGCCAGGGATTCCCACCTTCTCGAGGAGTGGTTGATGGCCAGTGATTCCCACCTTCTCTTTGAGTGGCTGGATGCCAGGGATTCCCACCTTCTCGAGGAGTGGTTGATGGCCAGGGATTCCCACCTTCTCGAGGAGTAGCCGATGGCCAGGGATTCCCACCTTCTCTTTGAGTGGTCGATGGCCAGGGATTTCCACCGTCTCTTTGAGTGGTTGATGGCCAGGGATTCCCAACTTCTCATTGAGTGTCCGATGGCCAGGGATTTCCACCTTCTCGAGGAGTGGTTGATGGTCAGGGATTCCCACCTTCTCTTTGAGTGTTCGATGGCCAGGGATTGCCACCTTCTCGAGGAGAGGCTGATGGCCAGGGATTCCCACCTTCTCGAGGAGTGGTCGATGGCCAGGGATTCCCACCTTCTCGAGGAGTGGTTGATGGCCAGTGATTCCCACCTTCTCTTTGAGTGGCTGGATGCCAGGGATTCCCACCTTCTCGAGGAGTGGTCGATGGCCAGGGATTCCCACCCTCTCAAGGAGTGGTCGATGGCCAGGGATTCCCACCTTCTCGAGGAGTGGTCGATCGCCAGGGATTCCCACGTTCTCTTTGAGTGGCCTCTGGCCAGGGATTCACACCTTCTCGAGGAGTGGTCGATGGCCTGGGATTCCCACCTTCTCGAGGAGTGGTTGATGGCCAGGAATTCCCACCTTCTCGAGGAGTGGCCAATGGCCAGGGATTCCCACCTTCTCTTTGAGTGGCCGATGGCCAGGGATTCCCACCTTCTCGAGGAGTAGCCGATGGACAGGGATTCCCACCTTCTCAAGGAGTGGTCGATGGCCAGGGATTCCCACCTTCTCTTTGAGTGGTCGATGGCCAGGGATTCCCACCTTCTCGAGGAGTGCTTGATGGCCAGGCATTCCCACCTTCTCTTTGAGTGGCCGATGGCCAGGGATTCCCAACTTCTCTTTGAGTGTTTGATGGCCAGGGATTCCCACCTTCTCGAGGAGTGGCCGATGGCCAGGGATTCCCACTATCTCTTTCAGTGTTTGATGGCCAGGGATTCCCACCTTCTCTTTGAGTGGCCGATGGCCAGGGATTCCCACCTTCTCTTTGAGTGGCCGATGGCCAGGGATTCCGACCTTCTCTTTGAGTGTTTGATGGCCAGGGATTACCACCTTCTCTTTGGGTGGTCGATGGCCAGGGATTCCCACCTTCTCGAGGAGTGGCCGATGGCCAGGGATTCCCACCTTCTCGAGGAGTGGCCGATGGCCAGGGATTCCCACCTTCTCTTTGAGTGGTTGATGGCCAGGAATTCCCAACTTCTCTTTGAGTGGCCGATGGCCAGGGATTCCCACCTTCTCGAGGAGTGGTTGATGGTCAGGGATTCCCACCTTCTCTTTGAGTGGCCGATGGCCAGGGATTCCCACCTTCTCGAGGAGTAGCCGATGGCCAGGGATTCCCACCTTCTCGAGGAGTGGCCGATGGCCAGGGATTCCCACTTTCTCGAGGAGTGGTCGATGGCCAGGGATTCCCAACTTCTCGAGGATGGTCGATGGCCAGGGATTCCCACCTTCTCTTTCAGTGGTCAATGGCCAGGGATTCCCACCTTCTCGAGGAGTGGCCGTTGGCCAGGGATTCCGACCTTCTTGGGGAGTAGTTGATGGCCAGGGATTCCCACCTTCTCTTTGAGTGGTCGATGGCCAGGGATTCCCACCTTCTCTTTGAGTGGTTGATGGCCAGGGATTCCCAACCTCTCTTTGAGTGGCCGATGGCCAGGGATTCCCACCTTCTTGAGGAGTGCTCGATGGCCAGGGATTCCCACCTTCTCGAGGAGTGGCCGATGGCCAGGGATTCCCACCTTCTCGAGGAGTGGTTGATGGCCAGGGATTCCCACCTTCTCGAGGAGTGGCCGATGGCCAGGGATTCCCAACTTCTCTTTGAGTGGCCGATGGCCAGGGATTCCCACCTTCTCTTTGAGTGGTTGATGGCCAGGGATTCCCACCTTCTCTTTGAGTGGTTGATGGCCAGGGATTCCCAACTTCTCTTTGAGTGGCCGATGGCCAGGGATTCCCACCTTCTCGAGGAGTGGTTGATGGTCAGGGATTCCCACCTTCTCTTTGAGTGGCCGATGGCCAGGGATTCCCACCTTCTCTTTGAGTGGCCGATGGCCAGGGATTCCCACCTTCTCTTTGAGAGGACGATGGCCAGGGATTCCCAACTTCTCTTTGAGTGGACGATGGCTAGGGATTCCCAGCTTCTCTTTGTGTGGTCGACGGCCAGGAATTCCCACCTACACTTTAAGTGGCCGATGGCCAGGGATTCCCACCTTCTCGAGGAGTGGCCGATGGCCAGGGATTCCCACGTTCTCGAGGAGTGGTTGATGGCCAGGGATTCCCACCTTCTCGAGGAGTAGCCGATGGCCAGGGATTCCCACCTTCTCTTTGAGTGGTCGATGGCCAGGGATTTCCACCGTCTCTTTGAGTGGTTGATGGCCAGGGATTCCCAACTTCTCTTTGAGTGTCCGATGGCCAGGGATTTCCACCTTCTCGAGGAGTGGTTGATGGTCAGGGATTCCCAACTTCTCTTTGAGTGGCCGATGGCCAGGGATTCCCAGCTTCTCGAGGAGTAGCCGATGGCCAGGGATTCCCACCTTCTCGAGGAGTGGCCGATGGCCAGGGATTCCCACATTCTCGAGGAGTGGTCGATGGCCAGGGATTCCCAACTTCTCGAGGAGTGGTCGATGGCCAGGGATTCCCAACTTCTCTTTGAGTGGTCAATGGCCAGGGATTCCCACCTTCTCGAGGAGTGGCCGTTGGCCAGGGATTCCCACCTTCTTGGGGAGTGGTTGATGGCCAGGGATTCCCACCTTCTCTTTGAGTGGTCGATGGCCAGGGATTCCCACCTTCTCGAGGAGTGGTCGATGGCCAGGGATTCCCAACTTCTCGAGGAGTGATTGATGGCCAGGGATTCCCACCTTCTCTTTGAGTGGCCGGATGCCAGGGATTCCCACCTTCTCGAGGAGTGGTCGATGGCCAGGGATTCCCACCTTCTCGAGGAGTGGTTGATGGCCAGGGATTCCCACCTTCTCTTTGAATGGCCGGATGCCAGGGATTCCCAGCTTCTCTTTGAGTGGTCGACGGCCAGGGATTCCCACCTACTCTTTAAGTGGCCGATGGCCAGGGATTCCCACCTTCTCGAGGAGTGGCCGATGGCCAGGGATTCCCACGTTCTCGAGGAGTGGTTGATGGCCAGGGATTCCCACCTTCTCGAGGAGTAGCCGATGGCCAGGGATTCCCACCTTCTCTTTGAGTGGTCGATGGCCAGGGATTCCCACCTTCTCTTTGAGTGATTGATGGCCAGGGATTCCCAACTTCTCTTTGAGTGGCCGATGGCCAGGGATTCCCACCTTCTCGAGGAGTGGTTGATGGTCAGGGATTCACACCTTCTCTTTGAGTGGCCGATGGCCAGGGATTCCCACCTTCTCGAGGAGTAGCCGATGGCCAGGGATTCCCACCTTCTCGAGGAGTGGCCGATGGCCAGGGATTCCCACCTTCTCGAGGAGTGGTCGATGGCCAGGTATTCCCAACTTCTCGAGGAGTGGTCGATGGCCAGGGATTCCCACCTTCTCTTTGAGTGGTCAATGGCCAGGGATTCCCACCTTCTCGAGGAGTGGCCGTTGGCCAGGGATTCCGACCTTCTTGGGGAGTGGTTGATGGCCAGGGATTCCCACCTTCTCTTTGAGTGGTCGATGACCAGGGTTTCCCACCTTCTCTTTGAGTGGTCGATGGCCAGGGATTCCCACCTTCTCGAGGAGTGGTTGATGGCCAGGGATTCCCACCTTCTCTTTGAGTGGCTGGATGCCGGGGATTCCCACCTTCTCGAGGAGTGGTCGATGGCCAGGGATTCCCACCTTCTCTTTGAGTGGTCGATGGCCAGGGATTCCCAACTTCTCGAGGAGTGGTCGATGGCCAGGGATTCCCACCTTCTCGAGGAGTGGTCGATGGCCAGGGATTCCCACCTTCTCGAGGAGTGGTCGATGGCCAGGGATTCCCACCTTCTCGAGGAGTGGTCGATCGCCAGGGATTCCCACGTTCTCTTTGAGTGGCCGCTGGCCAGGGATTCACACCTTCTCGAGGAGTGGTCGATGGCCAGGGATTCCCACCTTCTCGAGGAGTGGTTGATGGCCAGGAATTCCCACCTTCTCGAGGAGTGGCCAATGGCCAGGGATTCCCACCTTCTCTTTGAGTGGCCGATGGCCAGGGATTCCCACCTTCTCGAGGAGTAGCCGATGGACAGGGATTCCCACCTTCTCAAGGAGTGGTCGATGGCCAGGGATTCCCACCTTCTCTTTGAGTGGTCGATGGCCAGGGATTCCCACCTTCTCGAGGAGTGCTTGATGGCCAGGCATTCCCACCTTCTCTTTGAGTGGCCGATGGCCAGGGATTCCCAACTTCTCTTTGCGTGTTTGATGGCCAGGGATTCCCACCTTCTCGAGGAGTGGCCGATGGCCAGGGATTCCCACTATCTCTTTCAGTGTTTGATGGCCAGGGATTCCCACCTTCTCTTTGAGTGGCCGATGGCCAGGGATTCCCACCTTCTCTTTGAGTGGCCGATGGCCAGGGATTCCGACCTTCTCTTTGAGTGTTTGATGGCCAGGGATTACCACCTTCTCTTTGGGTGGTCGATGGCCAGGGATTCCCACCTTCTCGAGGAGTGGCCGATGGCCAGGGATTCCCACCTTCTCGAGGAGTGGCCGATGGCCAGGGATTCCCACCTTCTCTTTGAGTGGTTGATGGCTAGGGATTCCCACCTTCTCTTTGAGTGGTCAATGGCCAGGGATTCCCACCTTCTCGAGGAGTGGCCGATGGCCAGGGATTCCCAACTTCTCGAGGAGTGGTCGATGGCCAGGGATGACCACCTTCTCGAGGAGTGGTCGATGGCCAGGGATTCCCACCTTCTCTTTGAGTGGTCGATGGCCAGGGATGACCACCTTCTCGAGCAGTGGTCGATGGCCAGGGATTCCCACTTTCTCTTTGAGTGGTCGATGGCCAGGGATTCCCACCTTCTCTTTGAGTGTTCGATGGCCAGGGATTGCCACCTTCTCGAGGAGAGGCTGATGGCCAGGGATTCCCACCTTCTCGAGGAGTGGTCGATGGCCAGGGATTCCCACCTTCTCGAGGAGTGGTTGATGGCCAGTGATTCCCACCTTCTCTTTGAGTGGCTGGATGCCAGGGATTCCCACCTTCTCGAGGAGTGGTCGATGGCCAGGGATTCCCACCTTCTCAAGGAGTGGTCGATGGCCAGGGATTCCCACCTTCTCTTTGAGTGGTCGATGGCCTGGGATTCCCACATTCTGGAGGAGTAGTCGATGGCCAGGGATTCCCACCTTCTCGAGGAGTGGTCGATGGCCAGGGATTCCCACCTTCCGGAGGAGTGGTCGATGGCCAGGGATTCCCACCTTCTCGAGGAGTGGTCGATGGCCAGGGATTCCCACCTTCCGGAGGAGTGGTCGATGGCGAGGGATTCCCACCTTCTCGAGGAGTGGTTGATGGCCAGGGATTCCCACCTTCTCGAGGAGTAGCCGATGGCCAGGGATTCCCACCTTCTCTTTGAGTGGTCGATGGCCAGGGATTCCCACCTTCTCTTTGAGTGGTTGATGGCCAGGGATTCCCAACTTCTCTTTGAGTGGCCGATGGCCAGGGATTCCCACCTTCTCGAGGAGTGGTTGATGGTCAGGGATTCCCACCTTCTCTTTGAGTGGCCGATGGCCAGGGATTCCCACCTTCTCGAGGAGTAGCCGATGGCCAGGGATTCCCACCTTCTCGAGGAGTGGCCGATGGCCAGGGATTCCCACCTTCTCGAGGAGTGGTCGATGGCCAGGGATTCCCAACTTCTCGAGGATGGTCGATGGCCAGGGATTCCCACCTTCTCTTTGAGTGGTCAATGGCCAGGGATTCCCACCTTCTCGAGGAGTGGCCGTTGGCCAGGGATTCCGACCTTCTTGGGGAGTAGTTGATGGCCAGGGATTCCCACCTTCTCTTTGAGTGGTCGATGGCCAGGGATTCCCACCTTCTCTTTGAGTGGTTGATGGCCAGGGATTCCCAACCTCTCTTTGAGTGGCCGATGGCCAGGGATTCCCACCTTCTCGAGGAGTGCTCGATGGCCAGGGATTCCCACCTTCTCGAGGAGTGGCCGATGGCCAGGGATTCCCACCTTCTCGAGGAGTGGTTGATGGCAAGGGATTCCCACCTTCTCGAGGAGTGGCCGATGGCCAGGGATTCCCAACTTCTCTTTGAGTGGCCGATGGCCAGGGATTCCCACCTTCTCTTTGAGTGGTTGATGGCCAGGGATTCCCACCTTCTCTTTGAGTGGTTGATGGCCAGGGATTCCCAACTTCTCTTTGAGTGGCCGATGGCCAGGGATTCCCACCTTCTCGAGGAGTGGTTGATGGTCAGGGATTCCCACCTTCTCTTTGAGTGGCCGATGGCCAGGGATTCCCACCTTCTCTTTGAGTGGCCGATGGCCAGGGATTCCCACCTTCTCTTTGAGAGGACGATGGCCAGGGATTCCCAACTTCTCTTTGAGTGGCCGATGGCCAGGGATTCCCACCTTCTCGAGGAGTGCTCGATGGCCAGGGATTCCCACCTTCTCTTTGAGTGGTCGATGGCCAGGGATGACCACCTTCTCGAGGAGTAGCCGATGGCCAGGGATTCCCACCTTCTTGAGGAGTGCTCGATGGCCAGGGATTCCCAACTTCTCGAGGAGTAGTCGATGGCCAGGGATTCCCACCTACACTTTGAGTGTCCGATGGCCAGGGATTTCCACCTTCTCGAGGAGTGGTTGATGGTCAGGGATTCCCACCTTCTCTTTGAGTGTTCGATGGCCAGGCATTGCCACCTTCTCGAGGAGAGGCTGATGGCCAGGGATTCCCACCTTCTCGAGGAGTGGTCGATGGCCAGGGATTCCCACCTTCTCGAGGAGTGGTTGATGGCCAGTGATTCCCACCTTCTCTTTGAGTGGCTGGATGCCAGGGATTCCCACCTTCTCGAGGAGTGGTTGATGGCCAGGGATTCCCACCTTCTCGAGGAGTAGCCGAAGGCCAGGGATTCCCACCTTCTCTTTGAGTGGTCGATGGCCAGGGATTTCCACCGTCTCTTTGAGTGGTTGATGGCCAGGGATTCCCAACTTCTCTTTGAGTGTCCGATGGCCAGGGATTTCCACCTTCTCGAGGAGTGGTTGATGGTCAGGGATTCCCACCTTCTCTTTGAGTGTTCGATGGCCAGGGATTGCCACCTTCTCGAGGAGAGGCTGATGGCCAGGGATTTCCACCTTCTCGAGGAGTGGTCGATGGCCAGGGATTCCCACCTTCTCAAGGAGTGGTCGATGGCCAGGGATTCCCACCTTCTCGAGGAGTGGTCGATCGCCAGGGATTCCCACGTTCTCTTTGAGTGGCCTCTGGCCAGGGATTCACACCTTCTCGAGGAGTGGTCGATGGCCAGGGATTCCCACCTTCTCGAGGAGTGGTTGATGGCCAGGAATTCCCACCTTCTCGAGGAGTGGCCAATGGCCAGGGATTCCCACCTTCTCTTTGAGTGGCCGATGGCCAGGGATTCCCACCTTCTCGAGGAGTAGCCGATGGACAGGGATTCCCACCTTCTCAAGGAGTGGTCGATGGCCAGGGATTCCCACCTTCTCTTTGAGAGGTCGATGGCCAGGGATTCCCACCTTCTCGAGGAGTGCTTGATGGCCAGGCATTCCCACCTTCTCTTTGAGTGGCCGATGGCCAGGGATTCCCAACTTCTCTTTGAGTGTTTGATGGCCAGGGATTCCCACCTTCTCGAGGAGTGGCCGATGGCCAGGGATTCCCACTATCTCTTTCAGTGTTTGATGGCCAGGGATTCCCACCTTCTCTTTGAGTGGCCGATGGCCAGGGATTCCCACCTTCTCTTTGAGTGGCCGATGGCCAGGGATTCCGACCTTCTCTTTGAGTGTTTGATGGCCAGGGATTACCACCTTCTCTTTGGGTGGTCGATGGCCAGGGATTCCCACCTTCTCGAGGAGTGGCCGATGGCCAGGGATTCCCACCTTCTCGAGGAGTGGCCGATGGCCAGGGATTCCCACCTTCTCTTTGAGTGGTTGATGGCTAGGGATTCCCACCTTCTCTTTGAGTGGTCAATGGCCAGGGATTCCCACCTTCTCGAGGAGTGGCCGATGGCCAGGGATTCCCAACTTCTCGAGGAGTGGTCGATGGCCAGGGATGACCACCTTCTCGAGGAGTGGTCGATGGCCAGGGATTCCCACCTTCTCTTTGAGTGGTCGATGGCCAGGGATGACCACCTTCTCGAGCAGTGGTCGATGGCCAGGGATTCCCACTTTCTCTTTGAGTGGTCGATGGCCAGGGATTCCCACCTTCTCTTTGAGTGTTCGATGGCCAGGGATTGCCACCTTCTCGAGGAGAGGCTGATGGCCAGGGATTCCCACCTTCTCGAGGAGTGGTCGATGGCCAGGGATTCCCACCTTCTCGAGGAGTGGTTGATGGCCAGTGATTCCCACCTTCTCTTTGAGTGGCTGGATGCCAGGGATTCCCACCTTCTCGAGGAGTGGTCGATGGCCAGGGATTCCCACCTTCTCAAGGAGTGGTCGATGGCCAGGGATTCCCACCTTCTCTTTGAGTGGTCGATGGCCTGGGATTCCCACATTCTGGAGGAGTAGTCGATGGCCAGGGATTCCCACCTTCTCGAGGAGTGGTCGATGGCCAGGGATTCCCACCTTCCGGAGGAGTGGTCGATGGCCAGGGATTCCCACCTTCTCGAGGAGTGGTCGATGGCCAGGGATTCCCACCTTCCGGAGGAGTGGTCGATGGCCAGGGATTCCCACCTTCTCGAGGAGTGGTTGATGGCCAGGGATTCCCACCTTCTCGAGGAGTAGCCGATGGCCAGGGATTCCCACCTTCTCTTTGAGTGGTCGATGGCCAGGGATTCCCACCTTCTCTTTGAGTGGTTGATGGCCAGGGATTCCCAACTTCTCTTTGAGAGGCCGATGGCCAGGGATTCCCACCTTCTCGAGGAGTGGTTGATGGTCAGGGATTCCCACCTTCTCTTTGAGTGGCCGATGGCCAGGGATTCCCACCTTCTCGAGGAGTAGCCGATGGCCAGGGATTCCCACCTTCTCGAGGAGTGGCCGATGGCCAGGGATTCCCACCTTCTCGAGGAGTGGTCGATGGCCAGGGATTCCCAACTTCTCGAGGATGGTCGATGGCCAGGGATTCCCACCTTCTCTTTGAGTGGTCAATGGCCAGGGATTCCCACCTTCTCGAGGAGTGGCCGTTGGCCAGGGATTCCGACCTTCTTGGGGAGTAGTTGATGGCCAGGGATTCCCACCTTCTCTTTGAGTGGTCGATGGCCAGGGATTCCCACCTTCTCTTTGAGTGGTTGATGGCCAGGGATTCCCAACCTCTCTTTGAGTGGCCGATGGCCAGGGATTCCCACCTTCTCGAGGAGTGGCCGATGGCCAGGGATTCCCACCTTCTCGAGGAGTGGTTGATGGCCAGGGATTCCCACCTTCTCGAGGAGTGGCCGATGGCCAGGGATTCCCAACTTCTCTTTGAGTGGCCGATGGCCAGGGATTCCCACCTTCTCTTTGAGTGGTTGATGGCCAGGGATTCCCACCTTCTCTTTGAGTGGTTGATGGCCAGGGATTCCCAACTTCTCTTTGAGTGGCCGATGGCCAGGGATTCCCACCTTCTCGAGGAGTGGTTGATGGTCAGTGATTCCCACCTTCTCTTTGAGTGGCCGATGGCCAGGGATTCCCACCTTCTCGAGGAGTGGTTGATGGTCAGGGATTCCCACCTTCTCTTTGAGTGTTCGATGGCCAGGCATTGCCACCTTCTCGAGGAGAGGCTGATGGCCAGGGATTCCCACCTTCTCGAGGAGTGGTCGATGGCCAGGGATTCCCACCTTCTCGAGGAGTGGTTGATGGCCAGTGATTCCCACCTTCTCTTTGAGTGGCTGGATGCCAGGGATTCCCACCTTCTCGAGGAGTGGTTGATGGCCAGGGATTCCCACCTTCTCGAGGAGTAGCCGAAGGCCAGGGATTCCCACCTTCTCTTTGAGTGGTCGATGGCCAGGGATTTCCACCGTCTCTTTGAGTGGTTGATGGCCAGGGATTCCCAACTTCTCTTTGAGTGTCCGATGGCCAGGGATTTCCACCTTCTCGAGGAGTGGTTGATGGTCAGGGATTCCCACCTTCTCTTTGAGTGTTCGATGGCCAGGGATTGCCACCTTCTCGAGGAGAGGCTGATGGCCAGGGATTTCCACCTTCTCGAGGAGTGGTCGATGGCCAGGGATTCCCACCTTCTCGAGGAGTGGTTGATGGCCAGTGATTCCCACCTTCTCTTTGAGTGGCTGGATGCCAGGGATTCCCACCTTCTCGAGGAGTGGTCGATGGCCAGGGATTCCCACCTTCTCAAGGAGTGGTCGATGGCCAGGGATTCCCACCTTCTCGAGGAGTGTTCGATCGCCAGGGATTGCCACGTTCTCTTTGAGTGGCCTCTGGCCAGGGATTCACACCTTCTCGAGGAGTGGTCGATGGCCAGGGATTCCCACCTTCTCGAGGAGTGGTTGATGGCCAGGAATTCCCACCTTCTCGAGGAGTGGCCAATGGCCAGGGATTCCCACCTTCTCTTTGAGTGGCCGATGGCCAGGGATTCCCACCTTCTCGAGGAGTAGCCGATGGACAGGGATTCCCACCGTCTCAAGGAGTGGTCGATGGCCAGGGATTCCCACCTTCTCTTTGAGTGGTCGATGGCCAGGGATTCCCACCTTCTCGAGGAGTGCTTGATGGCCAGGCATTCCCACCTTCTCTTTGAGTGGCCGATGGCCAGGGATTCCCAACTTCTCTTTGAGTGTTTGATGGCCAGGGATTCCCACCTTCTCGAGGAGTGGCCGATGGCCAGGGATTCCCACTATCTCTTTCAGTGTTTGATGGCCAGGGATTCCCACCTTCTCTTTGAGTGGCCGATGGCCAGGGATTCCCACCTTCTCTTTGAGTGGCCGATGGCCAGGGATTCCGACCTTCTCTTTGAGTGTTTGATGGCCAGGGATTACCACCTTCTCTTTGGGTGGTCGATGGCCAGGGATTCCCACCTTCTCGAGGAGTGGCCGATGGCCAGGGATTCCCACCTTCTCGAGGAGTGGCCGATGGCCAGGGATTCCCACCTTCTCTTTGAGTGGTTGATGGCTAGGGATTCCCACCTTCTCTTTGAGTGGTCAATGGCCAGGGATTCCCACCTTCTCGAGGAGTGGCCGATGGCCAGGGATTCCCAACTTCTCGAGGAGTGGTCGATGGCCAGGGATGACCACCTTCTCGAGGAGTGGTCGATGGCCAGGGATTCCCACCTTCTCTTTGAGTGGTCGATGGCCAGGGATGACCACCTTCTCGAGCAGTGGTCGATGGCCAGGGATTCCCACTTTCTCTTTGAGTGGTCGATGGCCAGGGATTCCCACCTTCTCTTTGAGTGTTCGATGGCCAGGGATTGCAACCTTCTCGAGGAGAGGCTGATGGCCAGGGATTCCCACCTTCTCGAGGAGTGGTCGATGGCCAGGGATTCCCACCTTCTCGAGGAGTGGTTGATGGCCAGTGATTCCCACCTTCTCTTTGAGTGGCTGGATGCCAGGGATTCCCACCTTCTCGAGGAGTGGTCGATGGCCAGGGATTCCCACCTTCTCAAGGAGTGGTCGATGGCCAGGGATTCCCACCTTCTCTTTGAGTGGTCGATGGCCTGGGATTCCCACATTCTGGAGGAGTAGTCGATGGCCAGGGATTCCCACCTTCTTGAGGAGTGGTCGATGGCCAGGGATTCCCACCTTCCGGAGGAGTGGTCGATGGCCAGGGATTCCCACCTTCTCGAGGAGTGGTCGATGGCCAGGGATTCCCACCTTCCGGAGGAGTGGTCGATGGCCAGGGATTCCCACCTTCTCGAGGAGTGGTTGATGGCCAGGGATTCCCACCTTCTCGAGGAGTAGCCGATGGCCAGGGATTCCCACCTTCTCTTTGAGTGGTCGATGGCCAGGGATTCCCACCTTCTCTTTGAGTGGTTGATGGCCAGGGATTCCCAACTTCTCTTTGAGAGGCCGATGGCCAGGGATTCCCACCTTCTCGAGAAGTGGTTGATGGTCAGGGATTCCCACCTTCTCATTGAGTGGCCGATGGCCAGGGATTCCCACCTTCTCGAGGAGTAGCCGATGGCCAGGGATTCCCACCTTCTCGAGGAGTGGCCGATGGCCAGGGATTCCCACCTTCTCGAGGATTGGTCGATGGCCAGGGATTCCCAACTTCTCGAGGATGGTCGATGGCCAGGGATTCCCACCTTCTCTTTGAGTGGTCAATGGCCAGGGATTCCCACCTTCTCGAGGAGTGGCCGTTGGCCAGGGATTCCGACCTTCTTGGGGAGTAGTTGATGGCCAGGGATTCCCACCTTCTCTTTGAGTGGTCGATGGCCAGGGATTCCCACCTTCTCTTTGAGTGGTTGATGGCCAGGGATTCCCAACCTCTCTTTGAGTGGCCGATGGCCAGGGATTCCCACCTTCTTGAGGAGTGCTCGATGGCCAGGGATTCCCACCTTCTCGAGGAGTGGCCGATGGCCAGGGATTCCCACCTTCTCGAGGAGTGGTTGATGGCCAGGGATTCCCACCTTCTCGAGGAGTGGCCGATGGCCAGGGATTCCCAACTTCTCTTTGAGTGGCCGATGGCCAGGGATTCCCACCTTCTCTTTGAGTGGTTGATGGCCAGGGATTCCCACCTTCTCTTTGAGTGGTTGATGGCCAGGGATTCCCAACTTCTCTTTGAGTGGCCGATGGCCAGGGATTCCCACCTTCTCGAGGAGTGGTTGATGGTCAGGGATTCCCACCTTCTCTTTGAGTGGCCGATGGCCAGGGATTCCCACCTTCTCTTTGAGTGGCCGATGGCCAGGGATTCCCACCTTCTCTTTGAGAGGACGATGGCCAGGGATTCCCAACTTCTCTTTGAGTGGACGATGGCTAGGGATTCCCAGCTTCTCTTTGTGTGGTCGACGGCCAGGAATTCCCACCTACACTTTAAGTGGCCGATGGCCAGGGATTCCCACCTTCTCGAGGAGTGGCCGATGGCCAGGGATTCCCACGTTCTCGAGGAGTGGTTGATGGCCAGGGATTCCCACCTTCTCGAGGAGTAGCCGATGGCCAGGGATTCCCACCTTCTCTTTGAGTGGTCGATGGCCAGGGATTTCCACCGTCTCTTTGAGTGGTTGATGGCCAGGGATTCCCAACTTCTCTTTGAGTGTCCGATGGCCAGGGATTTCCACCTTCTCGAGGAGTGGTTGATGGTCAGGGATTCCCAACTTCTCTTTGAGTGGCCGATGGCCAGGGATTCCCAGCTTCTCGAGGAGTAGCCGATGGCCAGGGATTCCCACCTTCTCGAGGAGTGGCCGATGGCCAGGGATTCCCACATTCTCGAGGAGTGGTCGATGGCCAGGGATTTCCACCTTCTCGAGGAGTGGTTGATGGTCAGGGATTCCCAACTTCTCTTTGAGTGGCCGATGGCCAGGGATTCCCAGCTTCTCGAGGAGTAGCCGATGGCCAGGGATTCCCACCTTCTCGAGGAGTGGCCGATGGCCAGGGATTCCCACATTCTCGAGGAGTGGTCGATGGCCAGGGATTCCCACCTTCTCGAGGAGTGGCCGATGGCCAGGGATTCCCACGTTCTCGAGGAGTGGTTGATGGCCAGGGATTCCCACCTTCTCGAGGAGTAGCCGATGGCCAGGGATTCCCACCTTCTCTTTGAGTGGTCGATGGCCAGGGATTCCCACCTTCTCTTTGAGTGGTTGATGGCCAGGGATTCCCAACTTCTCTTTGAGTGGCCGATGGCCAGGGATTCCCACCTTCTCGAGGAGTGGTTGATGGTCAGGGATTCCCACCTTCTCTTTGAGTGGCCGATGGCCAGGGATTCCCACCTTCTCGAGGAGTAGCCGATGGCCAGGGATTCCCACCTTCTCGAGGAGTGGCCGATGGCCAGGGATTCCCACCTTCTCGAGGAGTGGTCGATGGCCAGGGATTCCCAACTTCTTGAGGAGTGGTCGATGGCCAGGGATTCCCACCTTCTCTTTGAGTGGTCAATGGCCAGGGATTCCCACCTTCTCGAGGAGTGGCCGTTGGCCAGGGATTCCGACCTTCTTGGGGAGTGGTTGATGGCCAGGGATTCCCACCTTCTCTTTGAGTGGTCGATGACCAGGGATTCCCACCTTCTCTTTGAGTGGTCGATGGCCAGGGATTCCCATCTTCTCGAGGAGTGGTTGATGGCCAGGGATTCCCACCTTCTCTTTGAGTGGCTGGATGCCGGGGATTCCCACCTTCTCGAGGAGTGGTCGATGGCCAGGGATTCCCACCTTCTCTTTGAGTGGTCGATGGCCAGGGATTCCCAACTTCTCGAGGAGTGGTCGTGGCCAGGGATTCCCACCTTCTCGAGGAGTGGTCGATGGCCAGGGATTCCCACCTTCTCGAGGAGTGGTCGATGGCCAGGGATTCCCACCTTCTCGAGGAGTGGTCGATCGCCAGGGATTCCCACGTTCTCTTTGAGTGGCCGCTGGCCAGGGATTCACACCTTCTCGAGGAGTGGTCGATTGCCAGGGATTCCCACCTTCTCGAGGAGTGGTTGATGGCCAGGAATTCCCACCTTCTCGAGGAGTGGCCAATGGCCAGGGATTCCCACCTTCTCTTTGAGTGGCCGATGGCCAGGGATTCCCACCTTCTCGAGGAGTAGCCGATGGACAGGGATTCCCACCTTCTCAAGGAGTGGTCGATGGCCAGGGATTCCCACCTTCTCTTTGAGTGGTCGATGGCCAGGGATTCCCACCTTCTCGAGGAGTGCTTGATGGCCAGGCATTCCCACCTTCTCTTTGAGTGGCCGATGGCCAGGGATTCCCAACTTCTCTTTGCGTGTTTGATGGCCAGGGATTCCCACCTTCTCGAGGAGTGGCCGATGGCCAGGGATTCCCACTATCTCTTTCAGTGTTTGATGGCCAGGGATTCCCACCTTCTCTTTGAGTGGCCGATGGCCAGGGATTCCCACCTTCTCTTTGAGTGGCCGATGGCCAGGGATTCCGACCTTCTCTTTGAGTGTTTGATGGCCAGGGATTACCACCTTCTCTTTGGGTGGTCGATGGCCAGGGATTCCCACCTTCTCGAGGAGTGGCCGATGGCCAGGGATTCCCACCTTCTCGAGGAGTGGCCGATGGCCAGGGATTCCCACCTTCTCTTTGAGTGGTTGATGGCTAGGGATTCCCACCTTCTCTTTGAGTGGTCAATGGCCAGGGATTCACACCTTCTCGAGGAGTGGCCGATGGCCAGGGATTCCCAACTTCTCGAGGAGTGGTCGATGGCCAGGGATGACCACCTTCTCGAGGAGTGGTCGATGGCCAGGGATTCCCACCTTCTCTTTGAGTGGTCGATGGCCAGGAATGACCACCTTCTCGAGCAGTGGTCGATGGCCAGGGATTCCCACTTTCTCTTTGAGTGGTCGATGGCCAGGGATTCCCACCTTCTCTTTGAGTGTTCGATGGCCAGGGATTGCCACCTTCTCGAGGAGAGGCTGATGGCCAGGGATTCCCACCTTCTCGAGGAGTGGTCGATGGCCAGGGATTCCCACCTTCTCGAGGAGTGGTTGATGGCCAGTGATTCCCACCTTCTCTTTGAGTGGCTGGATGCCAGGGATTCCCACCTTCTCGAGGAGTGGTCGATGGCCAGGGATTCCCACCTTCTCAAGGAGTGGTCGATGGCCAGGGATTCCCACCTTCTCTTTGAGTGGTCGATGGCCTGGGATTCCCACATTCTGGAGGAGTAGTCGATGGCCAGGGATTCCCACCTTCTCGAGGAGTGGTCGATGGCCAGGGATTCCCACCTTCCGGAGGAGTGGTCGATGGCCAGGGATTCCCACCTTCTCGAGGAGTGGTCGATGGCCAGGGATTCCCACCTTCCGGAGGAGTGGTCGATGGCCAGGGATTCCCACCTTCTCGAGGAGTGGTTGATGGCCAGGGATTCCCACCTTCTCTTTGAGTGGTCAATGGCCAGGGATTCCCACCTTCTCGAGGAGTGGCCGTTGGCCAGGGATTCCGACCTTCTTGGGGAGTGGTTGATGGCCAGGGATTCCCACCTTCTCTTTGAGTGGTCGATGACCAGGGATTCCCACCTTCTCTTTGAGTGGTCGATGGCCAGGGATTCCCACCTTCTCGAGGAGTGGTTGATGGCCAGGGATTCCCACCTTCTCTTTGAGTGGCTGGATGCCGGGGATTCCCACCTTCTCGAGGAGTGGTCGATGGCCAGGGATTCCCACCTTCTCTTTGAGTGGTCGATGGCCAGGGATTCCCAACTTCTCGAGGAGTGGTCGATGGCCAGGGATTCCCACCTTCTCGAGGAGTGGTCGATGGCCAGGGATTCCCACCTTCTCGAGGAGTGGTCGATGGCCAGGGATTCCCACCTTCTCGAGGAGTGGTCGATCGCCAGGGATTCCCACGTTCTCTTTGAGTGGCCGCTGGCCAGGGATTCACACCTTCTCGAGGAGTGGTCGATGGCCAGGGATTCCCACCTTCTCGAGGAGTGGTTGATGGCCAGGAATTCCCACCTTCTCGAGGAGTGGCCAATGGCCAGGGATTCCCACCTTCTCTTTGAGTGGCCGATGGCCAGGGATTCCCACCTTCTCGAGGAGTAGCCGATGGACAGGGATTCCCACCTTCTCTTTGAGTGGTCGATGGCCAGGGATGACCACCTTCTCGAGCAGTGGTCGATGGCCAGGGATTCCCACTTTCTCTTTGAGTGGTCGATGGCCAGGGATTCCCACCTTCTCTTTGAGTGTTCGATGGCCAGGGATTGCCACCTTCTCGAGGAGAGGCTGATGGCCAGGGATTCCCACCTTCTCGAGGAGTGGTCGATGGCCAGGGATTCCCACCTTCTCGAGGAGTGGTTGATGGCCAGTGATTCCCACCTTCTCTTTGAGTGGCTGGATGCCAGGGATTCCCACCTTCTCGAGGAGTGGTCGATGGCCAGGGATTCCCACCTTCTCAAGGAGTGGTCGATGGCCAGGGATTCCCACCTTCTCTTTGAGTGGTCGATGGCCTGGGATTCCCACATTCTGGAGGAGTAGTCGATGGCCAGGGATTCCCACCTTCTCGAGGAGTGGTCGATGGCCAGGGATTCCCACCTTCCGGAGGAGTGGTCGATGGCCAGGGATTCCCACCTTCTCGAGGAGTGGTCGATGGCCAGGGATTCCCACCTTCCGGAGGAGTGGTCGATGGCCAGGGATTCCCACCTTCTCGAGGAGTGGTTGATGGCCAGGGATTCCCACCTTCTCTTTGAGTGGTCAATGGCCAGGGATTCCCACCTTCTCGAGGAGTGGCCGTTGGCCAGGGATTCCGACATTCTTGGGGAGTGGTTGATGGCCAGGGATTCCCACCTTCTCTTTGAGTGGTCGATGACCAGGGATTCCCACCTTCTCTTTGAGTGGTCGATGGCCAGGGATTCCCACCTTCTCGAGGAGTGGTTGATGGCCAGGGATTCCCACCTTCTCTTTGAGTGGCTGGATGCCGGGGATTCCCACCTTCTCGAGGAGTGGTCGATGGCCAGGGATTCCCACCTTCTCTTTGAGTGGTCGATGGCCAGGGATTCCCAACTTCTCGAGGAGTGGTCGATGGCCAGGGATTCCCACCTTCTCGAGGAGTGGTCGATGGCCAGGGATTCCCACCGTCTCGAGGAGTGGTCGATGGCCAGGGATTCCCACCTTCTCGAGGAGTGGTCGATCGCCAGGGATTCCCACGTTCTCTTTGAGTGGCCGCTGGCCAGGGATTCACACCTTCTCGAGGAGTGGTCGATGGCCAGGGATTCCCACCTTCTCGAGGAGTGGTTGATGGCCAGGAATTCCCACCTTCTCGAGGAGTGGCCAATGGCCAGGGATTCCCACCTTCTCTTTGAGTGGCCGATGGCCAGGGATTCCCACCTTCTCGAGGAGTAGCCGATGGACAGGGATTCCCACCATCTCAAGGAGTGGTCGATGGCCAGGGATTCCCACCTTCTCTTTGAGTGATCGATGGCCAGGGATTCCCACCTTCTCGAGGAGTGCTTGATGGCCAGGCATTCCCACCTTCTCTTTGAGTGGCCGATGGCCAGGGATTCCCAACTTCTCTTTGCGTGTTTGATGGCCAGGGATTCCCACCTTCTCGAGGAGTGGCCGATGGCCAGGGATTCCCACTATCTCTTTCAGTGTTTGATGGCCAGGGATTCCCACCTTCTCTTTGAGTGGCCGATGGCCAGGGATTCCCACCTTCTCTTTGAGTGGCCGATGGCCAGGGATTCCGACCTTCTCTTTGAGTGTTTGATGGCCAGGGATTACCACCTTCTCTTTGGGTGGTCGATGGCCAGGGATTCCCACCTTCTCGAGGAGTGGCCGATGGCCAGGGATTCCCACCTTCTCGAGGAGTGGCCGATGGCCAGGGATTCCCACCTTCTCTTTGAGTGGTTGATGGCTAGGGATTCCCACCTTCTCTTTGAGTGGTCAATGGCCAGGGATTCCCACCTTCTCGAGGAGTGGCGATGGCCAGGGATTCCCAACTTCTCGAGGAGTGGTCGATGGCCAGGGATGACCACCTTCTCGAGGAGTGGTCGATGGCCAGGGATTCCCACCTTCTCTTTGAGTGGTCGATGGCCAGGGATGACCACCTTCTCGAGCAGTGGTCGATGGCCAGGGATTCCCACTTTCTCTTTGAGTGGTCGATGGCCAGGGATTCCCACCTTCTCTTTGAGTGTTCGATGGCCAGGGATTGCCACCTTCTCGAGGAGAGGCTGATGGCCAGGGATTCCCACCTTCTCGAGGAGTGGTCGATGGCCAGGGATTTCCACCTTCTCGAGGAGTGGTTGATGGCCAGTGATTCCCACCTTCTCTTTGAGTGGCTGGATGCCAGGGATTCCCACCTTCTCGAGGAGTGGTCGATGGCCAGGGATTCCCACCTTCTCAAGGAGTGGTCGATGGCCAGGGATTCCCACCTTCTCTTTGAGTGGTCGATGGCCTGGGATTCCCACATTCTGGAGGAGTAGTCGATGGCCAGGGATTCCCACCTTCTCGAGGAGTGGTCGATGGCCAGGGATTCCCACCTTCCGGAGGAGTGGTCGATGGCCAGGGATTCCCATCTTCTCGAGGAGTGGTCGATGGCCAGGGATTCCCACCTTCCGGAGGAGTGGTCGATGGCCAGGGATTCCCACCTTCTCGAGGAGTGGTTGATGGCCAGGGATTCCGACCTTCTTGGGGAGTGGTTGATGGCCAGGGATTCCCACCTTCTCTTTGAGTGGTCAATGGCCAGGGATTCCCACCTTCTCGAGGAGTGGCCGTTGGCCAGGGATTCCGACCTTCTTGGGGAGTGGTTGATGGCCAGGGATTCCCACCTTCTCTTTGAGTGGTCGATGACCAGGGATTCCCACCTTCTCTTTGAGTGGTCGATGGCCAGGTATTCCCACCTTCTCGAGGAGTGGTTGATGGCCAGGCATTCCCACCTTCTCTTTGAGTGGCTGGATGCCGGGGATTCCCACCTTCTCGAGGAGTGGTCGATGGCCAGGGATTCCCACCTTCTCTTTGAGTGGTCGATGGCCAGGGATTCCCAACTTCTCGAGGAGTGGTCGATGGCCAGGGATTCCCACCTTCTCGACGAGTGGTCGATGGCCAGGGATTCCCACCTTCTCGAGGAGTGGTCGATGGCCAGGGATTCCCACCTTCTCGAGGAGTGGTCGATCGCCAGGGATTCCCACGTTCTCTTTGAGTGGCCGCTGGCCAGGGATTCACACCTTCTCGAGGAGTGGTCGATGGCCAGGGATTCCCACCTTCTCGAGGAGTGGTTGATGGCCAGGAATTCCCACCTTCTCGAGGAGTGGCCAATGGC
This sequence comes from Hemitrygon akajei, assembly GCF_048418815.1. NCBI lineage: Eukaryota > Metazoa > Chordata > Chondrichthyes > Myliobatiformes > Dasyatidae > Hemitrygon > Hemitrygon akajei. The sequence continues at coordinate 51,249,371 of NC_133131.1, forward strand.
CAGGGATTCCCACCTTCTCTTTGAGTGGCCGATGGCCAGGGATTCCCACCTTCTCGAGGAGTAGCCGATGGACAGGGATTCCCACCTTCTCAAGGAGTGGTCGATGGCCAGGGATTCCCACCTTCTCTTTGAGTGGTCGATGGCCAGGGATTCCCACCTTCTCGAGGAGTGCTTGATGGCCAGGCATTCCCACCTTCTCTTTGAGTGGCCGATGGCCAGGGATTCCCAACTTCTCTTTGCGTGTTTGATGGCCAGGGATTCCCACCTTCTCGAGGAGTGGCCGATGGCCAGGGATTCCCACTATCTCTTTCAGTGTTTGATGGCCAGGGATTCCCACCTTCTCTTTGAGTGGCCGATGGCCAGGGATTCCCACCTTCTCTTTGAGTGGCCGATGGCCAGGGATTCCGACCTTCTCTTTGAGTGTTTGATGGCCAGGGATTACCACCTTCTCTTTGGGTGGTCGATGGCCAGGGATTCCCACCTTCTCGAGGAGTGGCCGATGGCCAGGGATTCCCACCTTCTCGAGGAGTGGCCGATGGCCAGGGATTCCCACCTTCTCTTTGAGTGGTTGATGGCTAGGGATTCCCACCTTCTCTTTGAGTGGTCAATGGCCAGGGATTCCCACCTTCTCGAGGAGTGGCCGATGGCCAGGGATTCCCAACTTCTCGAGGAGTGGTCGATGGCCAGGGATGACCACCTTCTCGAGGAGTGGTCGATGGCCAGGGATTCCCACCTTCTCTTTGAGTGGTCGATGGCCAGGGATGACCACCTTCTCGAGCAGTGGTCGATGGCCAGGGATTCCCACTTTCTCTTTGAGTGGTCGATGGCCAGGGATTCCCACCTTCTCTTTGAGTGTTCGATGGCCAGGGATTGCCACCTTCTCGAGGAGAGG